>NC_053119.1:22424382-22724382 GCF_010015445.1 Perca fluviatilis
GAAAATAAAAGGAAACGCATTTGAATGAGAAGGTGTGTCCAAACTTTTGGCCTGTACTGTATAAAGGTGTAAAACCACTGAAATGGTCACTTCAGTATACATTGATAAATGCACTTGTACTTTTGCACTTTTTGACATATTATGCCTTTTTAACTTAATGTGCCTTTAAAGTGTTGGTTATTGTTGGCCACTGCCATGAACGCCTGTGCATTAAAAGTCTTTTATTACATTATCATATTTGTGTTTTAGATTGTTTGTGTGAATTAACTGTTTGTGTATATATGTTTGCAAACTCACTTGTCTCAAATTTCCCCTTAAGGGGCGAATACTTTTTTTTTTTTTTAAATTGAATTGAAGATCACAACTATGGTAACAACAAAAGTCCCATGCAGAGCACGAGTCGAGGAGGGAGGGGTAAAATGTGCAGTCTCAGCAGTATCAATGAATATAGAAACGTACCTGAAAGACTAGGCCTTTTTTTCCAGCACTCGGCAGAGAAAAGCGACTAAGCCTCAAGTAGTGGGTGCCGTACTGGGCCAGCTCCCCCAAGAGACGAGACACACTCTCTGGAGAGGCTCCGGACACGCACACACCAGGTCTGACATCAAACTGAACACTCTGCGAAGGAGATTACATATTTACAGATGGTGGACAAAATACAATAAATAGCTGTACAATCTAATAACATCCAATAAAGTAGCCCCGCAGCAAAGACCGTCTTTGTAAAGCTTATAATATTGAATTTTTGTTGAGGCCGACAGAGAGTCGCCTCCCTGGTGATTTCTGAAGGCATGGTTTGTGGTGTTATTATATTAGACAGCCATACATAATTAGGTGTTTGTTATGTTGTCCCCTCCATGGTTGTTTTATGAGAACTGGATACAAAGGACCTAGACAGGACCCTTCTGGGGGGACAGAAATAACAGACAATATTTTGTACACTACTACAAACCAAAGTCTCAAAGATTAGCTTTGAGTTTGATACACCTCTCTGACAGTTTCAACAAAGCTTTTAACATTATAAGGCTCGCAGAAGTTGCATCTGATGCAGAACTAGATTGTACAGGTGCTCATGATATAGTGTTCACCTCTTCTACCAGCCTGCATCTTAATGAATGATAAAGTCTGCTAGGGAGCGAGAACACAAGGGGCTACAAGGGAGTTAAAACAATCTTCTGGAGACATAAAACAATGTAATGGGAAACAATTAAGCAACAGAAGAGCTCTCCTGTGGTTTTGTTTTTTGCATTAGGAATATTCTTTCTGTATTTCCTCATCATTTAATGGATCTTGTCAGGCGACGGACTGTGCTTGACACTGTCACTTTATTTCTTTTTGTTGTTTTGAGGTAAAATGCTTTTATAAGTCAATTGGGTTTGTTTATATCACATATGCCCATTGATTCTGCTCTGTTTCTCTTCTCTCTGTGTTTTAAGTACTTGTATGCTGTCACAGTGTCATCACTTCATTCACTTTTATCACTTCAGTCTGACAGACCCCTAAAACAGCAAATCCACTGCATTTTATTGCATTTAAGAGACTGATAAATAAAGATGATGAAATGCACCTGGTTGAGAGGGAAGGTCGTGGATGCCACCCCGATCAAGACGTTGAGGAGGTCAAATACCAGTAGTGCCTGAGAGTCCAGGGGCAGCGGGAGGAGAGGAGAAGGTGTAGCAGTGCTGACCACCCTCATCTCCCCCTCCCACAGACGATAGAGCTGGTCAAAGGCCTCCCTGCCTCCCTCTGTTAGATAGAGTGACTCGCTTTTCCCTGGTGGGCTAGTAGGGAAAATTTTGTAAAATTTGGTGTTCCAGAGAGGGAGAGCAAAACTGAAAACATAACCTATATGTGGAGCTCACCAATCATTGTTGTTTGTAGGTTATACTCCATCTATTACTTGCTAACCCGCTTCTTTTGTCTTAGTTTTGTGACATTGCATACCTTATTTACTAGTCAAGCAACAAAAACATTTTCTCCAAAAACTTGAACTGAAAATTTCTTGATCACAAGTCATTTATCTAGGAAAAACATCCACTGGGTCTCAATCTTTAAAAATGTTTGCTTTTCTTGGTTTTAGATTTTTGTAAAAATAAATATCTTTGGGTTAGGGTTTTGGACTGTTGGGTCTGACAAAACAAAAAAGTGGAAGACATCAACAGCGCAACTGACGTGTCGCTTACCAGCCAACAGACTCCCAGCAGCGACGTCTTCCAGGCTCAAATGTGCGAAGAGCCTCCCATATATCAACGTCTGGTATGGGGCTGGTCTCTGACTGAGAGTCTGGGGTCATGTTGGAAGCTGACTGGAAACCTTCATCCTCAGACTGATCTATACATGGGGGGACCTGCATAAACAACAATTAAGCCAGATGATGCCATTGCATAACATGGGGGTTTAAACCTAAATCAAACACTTGTGCAAATATGAACCCACTGATATGTTTAAACTAGTCTATATCCTTCGAGTTCCACTTCCGGGATTGCTCCGGTGCTGTATTTTCCGTTTCCTTCCACTTTCTTTGTGTTGGAATTTTCAATTCGGTGGATTTTTGAGGACTATGGTTGACTGCTTCTCAGATCTCTGCCGGGTAAAAACTAAGACAGCTAGCTAGACTATCTGTCCAATCTGAGTTTTCTCTCGCACAACTATTTTTGCAGCGCCTTTGTGCGGAGTTTAGCACCGCCCATGACGATTCTGATTGGTTTAAAGAAATGCCATTAAACCAGAGCATGTTTTCCTCCCATCCCCGAATGCTGTGTGGAGTAGCCAGACTCTCCTTCAGAGCGTTTTGGAGAAGGGTCTGGCAAAGCGAGACTATGTTTAAACTGACCTGGATTACAAAACAACTCAAACTAAACAACATGCATTAGCTTAGATATAGTATACATACCCGTATAGCCAGCCCAGTTACATCAATATTACTGGGAACAGGAGGCAGGTCCAGTCTTATGTCTATGTCTGAGGTGCGAGTGTGCTGCAGTGCTCCAAACAGTGTCATCCTGGTCTCCCTCTCAAATCTTTCTTCCACTTCTAATTTAGTTCTCAGAGCCAGCAGTCCTGTGCCTGGAGGAGCATCCATCAACTTCTGAGTTCCACACAAACTCTCTAAAGTCCCCCATTCCTCCCCACACACTAGACTCCATGCCCGGGCCTCTAGCCTCTGAAGCTCCTCGCTCTGGTAGCCCCAGGGTTGAGGCCTCCGCAGTACAGGCCTCTCTCGTCTCATATAGTCCCTAATGAAAGAGGTAGGGGGTGGAGGTGCCGAACCAGCTAGATGTACCAAGAGCTCAAGGACAGCGTCTACTTCCTTTAGGCCAGAGGATGCTCCATCCAACAGCATCCCCAGCTGCTCCTCCAAACGCTCTGCTTCCTCTCGGCACCCTGCCACCCGCAAGTCAAAACATATCATCAAAACTTTGTTTTTGGGCGGTGTATTGGCTGTGGCACTCAGTCCTGAGGCAGACCCTTTGGTGTCATCTTGAAATAGCTTAGACAGCAGGGCACCGTAGGCACGTTTTTTGAGAGCTCTGCGGAAACCTTCTCTTGAAACTCCACCCAGGGCACGGCGTTTCCATGACACCCCAGACAGGCTGCAGTCACACAGGGCACCCAGCAGCTCAGTGATGCTGCTGCTGTTGCAGCTGGACTTCATTGGGTTGTTTAGGCTCGAGTACATGGTGGCACTGTTACCTCAGCCTGTATCAGTGAAACAAAATGGGAATAAATGGTATAGTTTATCTCTGTGTTATTTTAAGAAGAACAGAACTGGGATACACAGTGCACGGCTGCCAGTATACTATCATAGCCTATAATGTTTATCCTCTGTACCATCTGAATCATAACATTTGCCTGCCCAAGGACTGCTGGTGAAATGTAGCGATTGTGCTAATTCTTGGACAGTCAATAACTGTTCATTTTCCCTGTTAAATAAACAAATACATAAATAAAAATAGTAAACGTTTAGCTCATAGTCCAACCAAAATTTACGACAGACTTCTACTTTTACCGCGTACCACTGATTTTGGTAAACGACAACTCAACTAGACAGTACATGAATTGCACCAGAGCCAACTAACGTTAACAGTAACTTTAACTAGCTAGCTAGCTAAGCCAACAATTACCAACGTTAGCTAACGTTTACTAACGTTACTGTATATCAAACTGCATATTGAAATAGCCAGCCCAATGTCATTCAGAGATAAGAAAAATGCTTCTTGATATTATTTACACCTTCGAGATGGTGTATTTTTCGTTGATTCAGACAGTTTCAATCTTGCATCCACCCCAAAAGGTTCCTTCCAGTGCATGCTAACGTTTGTTATTAGCAAGCCCCCACGGATCACCTAGCCAGCTAACGCTAACGTTAGCTGTCCTGCTTAACTAGCTTGTGTGTACCAAGCATGTGAAACCCAGTAGATGGGTCCCCTACACTGCTTCAAAATGTATTTTTATTATTGAAAGGTTTCTTGTTCCAGCATATTAGATGTTGTCGCTAGCTAGCTAATTGCTCTCTAGTCGCTTGATTCACAATCTACCGCGGGGCTTCGACAAAATTAGAATCTACCCCCTTTGAATTTGATTGGACAATAGAATTTTCAGAGTCCAGTGATTGGCTAAGGGTGTTGCAGAAACCACGCTGATTAGTCAGTGATTTTAGTCAATCATTGGACGATGAAAGCTGTCATTTGTCAACGCGCTTTGCTGCATTCAGGTGATACAGGAAAAACGGTATATACCAGTCCCCTACTGTTTGTGCCTGTTTTTACGGGCGGTATCGATTATGATACATGCATTTAATGATAATAATTTTGCATTAATTTTAAATTAATTTAAGAAACAATCATTTCAACGTTTGATAAGTCTTAAAATACCATGCCAGGACTTCACACACAAAACAGACATATGAATATGGTCCATCCATTTCTGTTGATAAAATACCTGTAGTCATCATGCAGTAGCAGGACAGGAATGGCAGCACTCCATGCAGTCTCCAGCGATGCTCATTAAATTAAACTGGGTACAACTTTTTCAAGTTTATCTTAATACAATATGCTCATATGTACTTTGAAAGTTATTGTAGATTATTAGAGTTATTGGTCGCTGTACTGCATGTTCCTATGTCCATACTGGCCATGATAGATCAATTCCTAACCCAACACCAATAGTTCTTGTTCTTTGCAAAAATGTATTTTATTTATTCTTTTTTTTTTTTTTTACACACAGTCTATGATTCCAAAGGTAAGGCGAAGCTAAAATGCATACAACGAGGCATTACATCAAGTCTGAATCAATGCTGAAATTAAAGTGGATTTGTCCCCCATCTCTTACATTGAAGTTGCATCAGGTATGGAATCTCTTCAAGGCCAGTAGGTACAGGAGAAATGGTTGCAGCAATAACAATAACTCTTCAGTGTACCTGGATGGGCATGTATACTGTTGCAAGTGAGACTTGAAAAAGTGAACCTATCTTTATATCATTCCACAGCCCAATGGTCTAACAAAGGGTACACCCTTCTGTTTTTATTCAGGCTACAGTTACATTGTTTGAAGTTAAAGGCATTCTCAATCTCAAAGACACATTGTTTTACCTTCTCCAAACACTATTTCCTCTGAACTTACTACAGGGAAGTGCTTATGTAAATACCCATATATGAATAGCTTATATTTATATTGTATGTACATTGTGTGGTTAATTTGTGCACTTCAGTGATTCTACATATTTAAATAAATAAGGAAACTAAAGGAAAACAGAAACAGACAGCAGATTAATAGTGGAGACTTTTTTTTTTTATTGTACTACAAGTTACTTATACTATAGCTTTAGCCAAAGTTCACAGATAGTGTACTGTCTTCCAAAGCACAACAATCACACAGACAGGATAATATAATAGTATTAGGTGTACCTGTATTTGTGGCTTGTACTGTAACTCTAAAAACTCTCAGAGAAAACGGTTTTCTTTAGACAAATCAGCCTACTCCTCTCAGCCAATTAAACTCAGACCACAGCTGATTTAACTGTCAGCTGATATATCCTGGGTTTCTCTTTAAAGCGCTTTCAATTTAAACCACTCCCAAATCATGTAGTTTCAAGTTTGTTAAAAATACAAGCTAAACTAACAGGATATTTGAATTTGCTCCAGGGTTATTACTGAGCTTAGCGAGCTTGAGAATCAGTTGTTAGGTTTTAAATTATTCATCAGAACAACTGTTTAAAATGACACCACACAATCATTGTTTTTATTTTCACCAAGTCCTCCTCCTCCTCCTCTTTCCCCTAAGGTGGAGGAAATCCAAGCCAAATCTCATTAGAAGGTTTGAAACATGTGGAAGTGAAACGCAACCTGTTGGCAAACACAACCTTCTCCTTCTGAAGGAGAGGCTGGCTGCTGTGTGCAAAGCATCCTGGGAAGGAGAACAGACATGCAGATTTTAACCCAATTTCTTGTAAGAAACCCTGCAAAGACTTAAAATCATTATTTTCAGTGTGCAGTGTCATTGATTTCTAGACTTTCAAGGGCATGGTCATTTAGAAATCGCATCACAAGTGCAGTGCACGCCAAACAATGTTGACTCCCAAAATGATGTAAGCTACATGTCTTAATAGAAATATAAAGTACAGTATTGCCTTTGCCTTTTTCACACCAGCGATCAAGGATGGTGGACAAGATGCAGTGCTTGCGATAATCAAGTGTAATCACTCTTGCTTTGGCAGCAGCCCTTGAAGTTGTTCATCTGTTGCTGCATCAATGATCTGCTCAGTTAGAGGATGGCCTGTGCAGGCCTCTGGTCTGTCTTTGATATCCCCACCCCTGCGTCGAGGTTTGTTAAGCAGTCAGATGAGGCAATTTTGCCTTTCATCTTTCTTATCTCCAATTTCATTTTTAGCTGTCAGTACTTAATTAATGTTTTCGCAGCAATTTTCCAACCTTCACTGCCGACGACAGAGATGCAGGGCGGCTATTTACATTATCAACTTGTTTCATGAAGCCAGACCTTTGCTTCTAGTCTGTATTCTGAGCCGTGTGACAGGAACCTGATGTGGCATTTGGGGAAAAAGGCATCAGTCATCATCATCATAGGGTATGCTGCATATGAACACTGATGCTATCAAGAAAGTAGTCTGGGGTCATAATATGCATGTCTATCTGATGAAAACTGTCATGTTCAAGCATATGGCCCTCTCTTTCATAAAGTGATTGGTTGGTTTGAATAAGAGATAATTTTCATAAATCCCCCAATTACTCCTGCCTGTGTGTAAGCTCTTCAGTGACTCTAAGGGCAATGTAATGAGCTGCATAAATACCAAAGACTTAAAGCAAGGATCCAGTTCACTTTAACAAGAAACTGGCTAACTGTGACAAGGTGATTTGTAACTCATGCAATATGCATGAGAGGTGAGTGTTCAATTGAAGCAAATCAATATTCTAAAAGTGAAAGAAACACAGCAGATATGAAGGGCGTATATGTCTCTGAGTTTATTCACGGAGGAGTGTATGATGAAATCTGTGGGTAACTACTCCGTCCACACACAACCTTTGTAAAATGAAGTTCATCCAGTACAACCAGATCAGGTACAAGATCGAGAATCTTCTGAGCTGCCTTGGATGGGGAGGAAAACGTTGGCTTCCATTAATGGTCCTGCACTGAAAATGGAGTGTCCTAGTTTCTTTTATCATTACAGCACATTCACAAGTTTCAAAATGGAAAAAAGTCTCGACAACTGCACAAACAGCTTTTTTTCTCTTTTGTTTTTTTTGTACCAGGACTCAATGCATAGGATTATACAGTTAGAATACAGTATTTCAACATGTTTTACAAAGATTTATATGGTATAGGAAACAAGAAATAAAAATAACTGCACAGCAGTAAGAAAAGTCATTTGTCGAGTATAGATAGTCATTTATCGTACACACTGTTGAACAGCTTAGAAACACAGGGCAAAAAAAAAAAAAAAAACACCGTTGGAACAATTTTGCGCTATATTCAATCTACATAAGGACACCCTTTTGATTTCAGACTAATTTAGAAATGCCAGACATTTTCAAGGGAAACCCAAATCACATTGGCCACATTGTTTTACATTTATTCATTTTGGCCTTTTGCCTTAGCCACCAAAATCCTACTAAGCACACGCCACAGACACCCAAAGGAAATGCACACATCAAAACTGCAACCATAAAAGAAATCATACTGAAATGTCTTCAGCCTATTGGCACGCACATGGCTGCAGCAGGGCATCTAGCGTTTTAGACAGCACACATAATATCACAAGTCCAAATACATTGCTGTGTCTATAGCACTATCGTCATTATAATCACCTAGGTTACCAATAGAATAATTTAGAAACAATATATATGTATCATCCTATTTAATAAGGCACATTTTTGGTTAAAGAAAGGCTCTGAAAGAAGCTTCTTGCATCAACTCTGTCAGTGAGACAGGAGTCAGCAGTAAACAACAGCGGAGACGAGGATGGAGTCTGCAGTCGGCATGCAATTAAGATCAAAAGCCTCTCCTGCTGATTCCATTATACAGAGTGCCACTCTGCACTGCGCTGAGTGGGCAGTGCCAAGTGCTGTTGGTCGAGATGCCAAGGTGCCATGCTGAGACAGCAGGCAGGCAGGCAGGCTCGAGGTCTGTGCAAACCTCTCTCTAGCCAAGGCAGGAATCGTTAACATTCTGGGGTCTCTGGAGCCCGTTATGCTCTGTCAACTATACACGTCCATGATCAGATACAGGAAGTACAATCAGCAAAACCAACAATTTAGGGATGAAGTGTGGTGGCGTTTAACGGCCCAAAAAATATTAAACCCTCATTCCTACCCCGTCGACACCTCGGCTCTGACACGGACATATCAACATCTCAGTTACTATAACACTTATGTACATGATTGAACCTGACCTCCCAAACATCACACAAAGGCTAAAACCACAGTAATCTGTTCAAAACATACCATTTAATTACCAACTGCATCTCTAACAGGTAATTAAAATCAGCAACAGGCTATTTCATAGCTTTAGAGGCAGATTGCTTGATGACTATTTGGAACATTGCAAGAGTAATAACAAATGGCACTAAAAATCATGAACACTAAAGCGTGATTTATGCTTCTGCATTAAATCTTTGCCGTGGCTACGTATGTAAGTATGTGGAAATATGGACCCTACGCCAGACCCGAAGCCTTAGCCTGCATACACCTCTCGAAAAACGTAACCATACACGTTGCAGCGACACACGTCGCTTGGCCGTGGCTTGGTAGCGTTGCATTTCCCCCGACTCATTTCCGGGTTCTCCTTCTCCATAAACAAAATGAAATCAAGGAGAGGATTAACTTTTCCTGCTACAGATTTCCCACGTGGTCAGAAAGCACAAGGGGAGACACTTTGTTTCTCTCACTATGACTCTATAGCTGGTACTCGCTCACTCACTCTACCACACGCTCCCCATGCACCTACACATGTCGGCCCTGCTATTCTCTTAAAGAGATCGACGCACACACTAACGCACAAGTATAAACTTCAGGCCACTTACGTAGGCTACGGCGAAAGCTCTGTGTGGAGCCTCCGCAGAACCATAAATCACGCTGAACAATGCATGAATCAATTTGGAAATTTCTCTAACATATTGCTGAATTGCTACTGTATTTGAATACATTTAGTGAGCTAATGTAACTGTCAATTGTGGCTCATAGTATTCTGTCATTATTGCAGGGCTAATATGAGTGGCATGGCTCCATAGCAGAATAAAGTTGCTTTTTGCTGACACTTAAAAAAAAAAAAAAGGAGGTTTTATGCCAAAGAAAAATATTTAGAAACAGTCAATAACTGAAATGTCGTAAAACACTTTTGAAATGTCCTTCTGTGCTTTAGTTGAAGTGGAATGTATCATGGCACTGTACAATAAAGGGAGACAGACTGGGCTATTATCGATTTCCACAAGCACAAATGGCAATCCAGCTTGAAGCAAATCTGAGTCAAAAGCAAATAATTTAACTCAAACATTTCTGAAACTACTGGTGACCTGTCAGTCATATGAGCCTGTAAATTGCTAACCAGCGTCCTTATGAGGACCCTTTGGTGAGCTCGGTGAGAGCGCAGGCTCCAGTGTGTCACTGGGTATGGGGGAATAAAATGACAGAAAGCAGGCGTCCCTTCGCCCTCACGCCTGACAGTAGGCATCCTGTGTGTGCACACACATTCCCACACAATCACACACACTCAAATCTAGCAATGCACACTCTTGTTCACATGTTGTACTTCACACAGACATCTACGCACACACAGGCTAATAAAAACACTATCCGCACCACAAGGTGATCCATTTAAAAAGATAATTTTTTTCCTTATAAAGCTTTCCGCATAAAGACTGCACAATAAAAAAAATATATAATACAATTCTTAAAACCTTTTCTACACAGAAAGAAATTGAACATCTGATTATCACCTGTGCCAGTGCTCCACGGAGGGGCTTAATTCTCAGTGAGAGGTCTACCGCACTGCATTGTGGGAGCAATATTCAGTGAAGCAAGAGTGAGCGCGCAGACCTTTAAGGTTCGGCAAGTGAGCTTTAAGGCGTACCAATGACAGTGTAACCCATCATTCTCTTCCCTTTTTTGCTCTCTATCTGCATTTAATTAGTCCCTGTTACTCCACAGCACAGAAAATTGTCCCAAGGCCAAGTTGTACAATATGAGTCCCTTATCACCTTTCCTTATTTCCATGTTTTATTCTCTAAAAGAAGAAATAAGCCCCTGCAGTCACTGGCGGTATCCTACCATTCCCCTTACTCCCTCCCTCCCTCCACTTGGTGGGTTAGAGATCAGTCACTTTGTTTTCCAGGGCGGCTGCTATCTGCTGGAGCCGCAGGGTCAGCTGTTTACTCTGGGCAGCTGGGTCCTCCTCTAGGGATGCGATGATCTGAAAAAGGTATGGAAGGAGAAAAGAACAGAATTAGAGGAGAATGAGGGAGAAGTCGGAAATGATAAGCAAAGAGGAAGAGGAGGAATAATTGGGCAGTGGAGGGCAAAAGAGGAATGTCGGAGAAGCAAAGAAACAAGGACGGGGAAGATGGAGAGAGAATGAGCACAGGACAAAGAGGAAGAAAAAGGGCGGAGAGTGGGAGGAGAGGATGGTGTTATTTGACATCAACAGTCACGTCATATAAGCTGTTATTGTTTGCAAGCCACACTTAGGGGAGACTGACAGCCCCATTTGTTTATCCAACTTGTTCATTAGGTTTTGTTTATCCCCTTTTCGTGACCTCAAGTGGCAATGCACAATGGACGCTTAAAAATCAATTCCCAGAGCAATTTTCCAATTCACATCCCACAGAAATGCTTTCAATTAAAATTTCATACAATCACTCTTCTGGCATATCAAGAGTGAAGAGAGAGAGAAAAAAGCAATAATATAGTGGGCAGTAGTGCATTCAGTGGAATAGCCTCCTTTGGGTGTGATAGGAAAGAGAAGGGCCTCTTACCCCATCATAGTATTTGCTGGCATACTGGTAAAGCTGATGGAGAGCAACTTGTGTGTTCAGTTTGTCTGTGTGAGACTGGAGAACATAAATGACAATTTAAAGGTTAAAGAGAAAAAGTAACAAAACCATAAACTGCAGAGTTTAATGAGCATACAATACTTGTTTCCAGGTTTTAAAACAAAGAACTACTACTATAGAGGCAATGTACAAGAAAACAAACTAACCTTTGCAAAGAGGCATGCTATTATTATTATTATTAACAATCAGTTATCAGTTATAATCCCAAAAATCTCATCAAAAACTAATAGTCTACCTATGCATGAGGGATTCACAGGAAACTACCTCATTTTATCTCATTTACATTAGCCTCACTGTTAACTGTTCAGACTCCTACATCTGTATAAGAACCGTATTAAGTTACTGCTCATGCAAACCGAACTACTCTGAAGTACTCTGAATTGCCAACTACAGCTAGTTCACATTAAAAGCATGCAACTGGAGTTTCCAAATTTAGACCAAATTTCCATGACAATCTGCAAAAGAACATGCAAATTAATCTGCATTTCCATCCAATATTGTTACTATTACTACAGACTATTAGGAGCTGGTTAATTAAGAGAAACTGTAGGTGGAGTTAATTCTTCAGTAGGCCTCAGCCAAGCATGAAAACCTTTTTTGCAATATTTTGGTTTTTTTCTGAAATTTCTGTGTTTCTACTCAGGTTTTTTATATGCAAATTAAAAATGTGCATGAAAACAGGTGGGTGCAAACACATTTAATGAGCTGTTACATAAAGAGTTGCAGACACTAAGCTGCACACCTCCACATCAAGGTAACCAACTCCTCTTACTGTGCTCTTGTTTATGTGTAGGAAACTACTTATCTGAAATCAGATCACAGTTGCTCATGGCAAGATGGAAGATTATTGATGGACTTCCCCATAAAAACCACATGACTTTGTATGGATGCACTGTAAACAGATACCCAGGTGCTTTTCTGCTTTTTTCTGTTCCAAGTAGCTGCTGAAGGAGTGTTGCTGTAGTATTAAACCCTTTACAGTCTACAGTTAAACCTCACTTGCTGTTACCAGGGTAACCACAGCTGTCGCCTAATCAACAAGGACTGAAATGTTAAGGATTATAACTATAGCAGAGTCATCTAGTGGCACAGAAAATGACAGCAGTGTTTCTCACCCGTGACACTTCTGCCAGATGAGTGTTCATGTCCTGATCACTGACGGGAACCATCTGCCTGATGCCCTTGTAGTAACTAAACACACACACACACACACACACACCATTATAATTGTTATTGACAAATCTTTTAAAATAAGCTTTTAACTGACATGAAAACAACAGATCGAAACAATATTGTAAGGTGCTGATAGGACTTACTCGTCCACCATCTTCTTATAGGTGGAGATCTCCTTTGCATAGAGTAGTTTGTTACTTGGAGAGTCCTATAGAATACAATTGGACACAACAGGGAAAACAATGGCACTTTAGATTGATTAACATTTGACATTCCTCTTGTCCTCCCTTTTACTTCTCATGTAATCCACTTTGTTCTCATCTTCTCTATCTGTTTTCCCATCTTCCCTCTTGCTCTTTCACCTCACATCCTCCCCACTTTTCTCTTCCTCCTCCTTCCTGTTTCCACTCACCCGGCTGAGTTTGTGCTCGCTCTTGGTACAGGCATCCATGAAGGTCTGGGCGATGACAGAGAGCGAGGCGTCCACCACTTCAGACACGTGGACGTCAAATGTGAAGTGGGGATTCTTGAGGATGTTCACCCAGAACCGCAGAGGAAGGCTGTGCGGGGGGAAAAAGGACAAGAAATCGGTGCATTATCCCGGTTGTTATTATTATTGCTCCAGAATTGGGGAAAATCTCATCAACCACATTACATCCATGAATTAATTTGAGTCAGAGAGGCATTTCATGTGAGAGCACTTGCCTGAGGTGCAATTGAGTGCAGTACAAGATAACAGGGATGGAGAAAAGCCTTTCTTGTAGGTGTCAGTTTATTCAGAACAATAACCTCGATTGTCAGTTTATATTACTATTTCATATGATACTGACCTCCCTGAGAATCATTGCTGTTAAATGAAAATGAAATGAAAAATGTAACCTCAGGAGAAATTGAAATAACAAAAGCGATACGCTGAGCAACAGTCAATCATGCTTGTCTTTTCTAACAAAGATGATTAGAAATGCTAAAGTAACACCAAAACTTGACTTGACCTTTCAAGTTCTCGTGCATCTTAACAACCTAAAGCACCGACTTCATAATGAAATGCTCGAGAACGCGCACTACTTTTCCTTCTGAACAGGAACATGCGCGCTCTATACGCTTCTTTCCAACCTCATGTCAGCTTGTGAATTCAAAAGAACGCCCAAAATACTGTAGTTTCCAAAAAGCTATCCCTGATCGGTGCGAATGCCTCGCCATCTGAGACATGAAGCGCACACCGTGTAAAACTCATACTGGTTTAGTAATATCTCCGGGGGAAAGCTGCAGAGAGAACACAATAGAAGCATAAAAATAGCAATGTTGCTATAATCACAGAATTAAATTAGCTTGGGACATAATTACCATGTTTGTTTGTTGTTGTGCCTCATACACACATTCATATTTAATACATGGCCCTCAGTTGATTTGATAAACAGAACGGGTGGATGCAGAATGTGGTGTGGAGTGTAGTAAGTAATTAAATCGCTCATCTCCTGTCCTTTTGTGGGTGCTCTCTTGCCAGCCTTACGTCAATCACTAGCATCTACATGCAACACGTCGTCTTGTATGCTTGAGCCTTAGCCAGCGTGACACTAATTTATGCACTTAAATGTCACATGGGAGCATGGGGATTGCAAATGCAAACTAAGTGAGCTGAAATTGTGCATTTGTATTCAGCTGTTTCTTAGATAAGTAAGTTTGATTTCTTGGAGAGTTACTGTATCTCAGGCAGCGGGATATGTGGTGTTGCTCAGATTTAGACAGTGTGTGTGTTTGTGTGTGTGTGTGTGTGTGTGTGTGTGTGTGTGTGTGTGTGTGTGTGTGTGTGTGTGTGTGTGTGTGTGTGTTTGCTAGTGGAGATTTTAGTTTAGCACTTAGTACAAATTCTAGGTAGTTGTACTTTTTGTTCTATTTTCGAAATATCAATAAAAGCCAACACACACATCCCCGTGCCCAATAGGATGGGTGCTGGATAAAAAAAATATAATTGAAACAACTTCATACTTCTACTCCACTACATTTCAGAGGGAAATATTGTACATTTTACTCCACTACATTAATTTGACAGATATAGTTACTAGTTACTTTTCAGATTAAGATTTTACATTAGCAAATATTTGATAAGCTTATAAATACAATATGCCCAACCTTTTTGGTTTGAGACCCTTTACAAAAAAGCAGATGAGTTGTTAGCAGTTCCACCAAAAAAAAGCAGGTGTGCAGTACTCGTACCTATTAGTCTTCCAGATATGGATGGTCTCCTCATCCACATTGTTGTGTTTCAGCGCCTGCTCATCCAGGAAGTCAAAGAAATATTTGACAGCCGGTGGCACCACTGCCCCAGAGCACAGCACGCTGCGGAAGAAGTCATCCACAAACTGCTGCAGTGTTCCCTGAAAGGGGCCACAAATAATGTGAGACAGGGCAGAGCCAGACATATCATAGCCCTGAGACATAGCATTTGCACGCAATGTGAGTGTAGATATTCAGGCTAGTATTTAAGCCCTATCCGTACCCAGAAGCCATCATTTAAATTGGCTTTTTAACTGAAAAACATTCCCAGTATTGCAAAAATAATGCTATTTGCCAGGCTCAGAGAATTAGGTAACTACTTAACAAACGTCTGATTGAGTAAATGAGTCAGTCTTTGTACCTTGACAGAAAGGAGTCTTGTTAAATAGATCTCTGTAATGGCTTTGGTCATCGACTTGTCCTTTATGCTTCCTCGTTTAGATTTCATCTCATCCAGTTCGTCTGCCGGCCTCACCAAGTGAAACACCTTGTCATCTTCCAACAGAGCATTCCCTATCAAGGGGGAAAAAAACAAACTTTAAAACTTTCTTCAAATAATTCTGCTCCTTATTTATTCATGCACACTCTCACAGAACATAGTCACATGATGAAATGGAGGGTGTTTGTCAACTGAATTTGGATGCAGAGAGAATATCCAAGTAGAAATGCTAAACAATAAATTACTCTGAAATGCAAAATGCACATTAAAAAGGCAGAAGATAAAAGTGCATATTATTTCAGCATAATCTCCAAGTGTGCTATACATAAAACAACACGTATTAGCATGTTAAATGAGAGCGGAGATGTTGACAAAAGCCCTGAGGAAAAGAAACAAAGGAAAGCATTGTAGTCTTAAGTTCACACCTGATCTGTGCTCGTTTCAACAAGTGTGTATTTTTGTGTACAGTATGAGTTCATTAAGATAATTACACGTACGCTCTTCATGGTTTTCCTGGTTCTGGTCATAGTTCTGCTGAATGTGAAGCACGCTTGACAAGACTAATGTGGCGTTATCTCGCACCTGGAATGCACATAACAGCCTTTTGTGAGACAGAAAACACACAACAATACACACTTACTTCACACACAATTTGAATTTAATAGGTACTGTGACTGAGGTCAGCAGTCTCTTTTAGTGCCCCAGAACTAATTCATAATCAATGCGATTGAGTGGACAGCAACAGTGGGTCTTTATTGGAGTATTTACAGGCCATTTTCTTTGGCGTCAACCCATTATTAAACCTACAAATACTGTGATTAGCAGTTTTCTGACACAAACAATGAATCGATGGCTGCAGGGCTGTCCTCTGTGAGTGTCAACAACTGTGACACATCAGCAGGTAGGATGAAATAGGAAGAGGAGTACCCAAAAGCAGGACAAGTAGGGGATATTTGCGAGTGACCTTTATTTTCCGAGGATCAATACAGTGCCAAGAAGATTTAGTGGCCTTCTGTCGCCATTGAGAGCTGACAAGAGCAAACCAAGTCCAGTCAATTTTAACTGGCTGGGAGTGAGGAATTGAAAATTATAGGCATGTTTCTAGGCAGACGAAGGCAAACAGTAAAGGAAAAAGGCTATTCGTGCTTTCTTGTATGTTTAATTTATGGACACACAGGTTTGCCACTCAGCTTGGCAAAAAGACTGGAAATGGGATAACAGCTAGTCCGGTTCTTTCCAACTGTAACATTATATGCCTACCAGCACCTCTGAAGCTCATTAATTAAGAGCCAGGCTAGCAGTTTCCTCGTTTCCAGTCTTTGTGCTAAGCTAACTAACCAGCTGCAGCTTCTAATTTAACGAAAGTGGCTTCAATCTTCTCACCTAACTCTCAGCAAGAAAGCAAATGAGAATAATTGGCAAAATGTGAAACTATTCCTTTTAGAGCTGACAAGAAATAAGGGGGAACGATGCCTACAGAACATCACCAGGGCACCCAGGGAATTTATTTTTCCCAAAAAGCAAGTGCACAGTATACTGCCAGATTGTTGGCATGTTATCATCATGCAAGTCAGAAAAAAAAAAACACCAATGTCTGCACATTGATTGCAGTCTTTCAATTATAAATAGCTCCCTGGAAACCAGCTATGTTCCCCAATCTTTTCAAACATGTAGTAGTCCAGCCACTCTCAAAAAAACTGAATCCAGATCTCTCAGTCCTCAATTACAAAAAAGTACTTTATAACCAAATGCCCTACGTGGCTCAAAACTGCATTGATGAAAAATTCTAATCTGGTTTCAGAGCTCTTCACAGTACAGAATCTACATTACTGAGAATCACTAATGACCTCCTTCTGGCTGCTGACTCAGGTAACTGCTCCGTCCTCTTGCTCCTAGATCTTACTGCAGCCTTTGACCCCATAGATCATACTATGCTCATTCACAGATTAAACCAATGGGTGGGGGGTCTCTGGATCTGCTTTAAAATGTTTTTCTTCATTAATGTCCATGGATCTTTAAGTGTCTCCATTAGCAATTCATCTTTTTCTCCTGCCCCCATGTCCTATGGCTTCCCCCAAGGTTCCATACTCCGTCCAAAGCTCTAGGAGACGTATTCGATTCAGGATTGAAGTTTGACGAACAAATCAAACCTTAATTAAGCTTTATGCAAATATCATCCAAACTCAGATCAATTCTATGTATTTCTGACCTGTAGAAAGACATCCATGCCTTCATATCCTCCCACCTTGATTATTGCAACTCACTATATTTTCTTGTCTTGTTTATCCTGTCTCAAAATAGTTCAAAATGCAGCAGCAAGAGTCTTGACAAGGTCACAAAAAAGAGAGCACATTACTTCAATTCTTGCCACCCTACACTGGCTGCCTGTTAGCTACAGAATTGATTTTAAAATCCTGATATTTGTTTTTAAAGTGTTAAATAGTTTCGCCCCCTCTTACATTAAAGAACTCCTTCCCTCATATCACACATTGTCTGACCAGAGACTTCTGTCTGTCCCAAGATCCAGGACTTAGTGTTATGAGGACAGGACTTTCTCTATCGCTGCCCCACAACTGTGGAATTATCTTCCACCTCCCATCAGATTCTCCCTCACTATCAAGATTATCAAGAGTCATTTTAAAACACAACTCTAATGATAGCTTTTAACTGTGCCTAACTTAAGCAGCTCAGGTAATTCTCCTGAAGGTCTGTGCTGTTACCACGGCTTCTGTGTGACCTGTGTCTTTACTAATATTAATATTATCGTTACCATTTATTATTACTCGTTTTTTTTCTCTTCTATTGTGTTTGTTTCCTTCTTTTGGTATAGTTTTCCTGTGTGTGTTCTGTAAAGCACTTTGGATCAACGGTGTTGTGTGTAAAGTGCTATATATACTGTATATATAAAAAAATAAATTGGATTTGAGTGGCGGTAAATTGTACAGACGTTAAGCATTTAGCCGTTTTATGTTAATTAACCTACAAGAGTATCAAAGAATCATATGATGTCAGTCAATGTGTAAATGTGCAGCATACATAGATTTCAGTAGATGTACTCAGCCTCTGATTGAAATGGCGTGAAAATAGGCAACCCAATTCACATCCACATGCCCACATACAGCTATTTACTTCCCCTGTGCCTCCTCACATTCCCTTGCTATTTTAAGGCTCCTTTTTTAAATATGTTTCATCAAAATGTTGTCAGTACTCACGTTATAGTGTGCCAAAGTGTTGATGCGCTTCCACCTGCCCTCTTTCTGGGAAGTTAAGTCCAGATCTGACAAAATCTGCCCTGTTGAGCCTGGGCGCCACTCTGTGGTGAAGGCAGGGAGAGAAAGTCAATCATTTATCTCTGCTAGGTGGAGGGGTCTGCATGTTTGGCAAATTGTCACCATACTTCAAAGTTTTTTGTTCTTTCTTTTTCAATATATTTATTTAATCATGGGTCACTGTTACCCTGAGGGTATTCCGTATTAATGTGGTCTGAAATAAATCCCGCTATCCATCCTACACACTTGAGTTAATTTTGGCTGAAGAAGTGACAGATCAGTATTTTTTCAATGATTTAAATCTCTTTCTAAACTGTGCAGCCCAACATTTTAAATTTAGAAAAATCTGACACCACTGCGGACTGAGCTCAACACCATCTGTGACACATGATTCATTTAGAAGTACCACCAAATATAAGGGGGTTATCTTTCTGATTCACTATGAAAGAAGACGGATCTCTGCTTATCTAAAATGTATAAAAGGAATGAGATTTACAGCCTGCGTGGGAAAAAAAATGGCTTTGATGTTGAAAAATGTCTATAGAGCTTTTGCCTTTTAACTCAGTCCCCAAGGTTTCTGACTACAGTAGCGAGCAAAACTTTGTTTAACGATGAAGGCTTTCTTCATTATGTGGATGCTTTTTTAAATTCCACAAACAGAGACAGAAAGAGAGCAGAAATCACCTTCAAAATAATCTGTTAAATTAGGATAGAATGAAATATATAATCAGTTATCTATTTAGACAAATGCATTGTGATTTAATTAAAAAGGCATTTCAGTCAGGACTGAAATACAGTAGCTTCTCCATGTTAACATTCTCGCCACTCCCTGTAAACCTTACATTATTCATCATTATTAGACGTTTTCTGCTTCAGCTCTTCCTCCTCTCTCTGGCCCTTTACTCACCCAATGTGACACTGTCGACCTTAGGCCGCTGGGAGTATGGCAGGTTCCTGTACACCTGCTCTATGATCTTCTCTTTCACCTGCGAGATGGTGTCACAGCTCAGCACCTTGACGGGCGTCACATCTGGACCCTCGCCCTGCACCAGCACTTGCAGGGTCTGTTAAACACACACACACACACACACACACACACACACACACACACACACACACACACACACACCGTGAGAATATAGCATGTGCAATATACAGTACATGCACCTATGCACACAATTGACAAATATGCAGAAATACTCAAACATGGCCAGAGCACCCAGCCACCCAACCACCCACCCACCCTCACACACACACACACACACACACACACACAGAGAGTCCCTCTGTTGGATGTTGTCGTCATGACAACCAGGCTTATGTAAGTACACACACACACACACACTTTCAGTGGCGACACCTGGAAAGGACTCCTGTCATCTTGGCTATCTAATGACCAAGGCTCAGCAGGAGCAAACTCTGATCCACCTTGCCTCCCCCATTCAGTCACTCTGTCAGAAATAACTAACTGACCATTTGACAGATTCCAACAGGGGGGAGGCGATAGCAACCTCATAATGCTGTCTGCATTTTAGGTGAATAGGAAGAGCACGCTGTGAATTAAAACCAATAGGAAACACTGTGTCTGCCTGTGAAATCTAGCTCATCACGTTTTTTTCCTCCTTCTGTAATTCAATCACAGAAGGCGATCCATCACGGCAGGAGACGTGTAATTCAGGCTAATTTGGTAATTGTCCTCGACAACGCCATTACCCATGGGTCTTTTTATTTGTGCTGTCTTTAACAGAAAACAGCTGTGTTCACATTAGCTTCCATTATTAAAACACGATACCAAAGCGAGACACACAGGCTTTTACTGACTTCCGTAAGCTCCCCAAATTGATACAGAGCAGGTGCAGGCTGGAAGGTCGAGGAGAGGTAATGCAGGAGGCTTGTACTCTATACTTGTACCGACTTGTAGTACTTTCACCTGAGCCATGCATTTCACTGCTATATTGGAATGTGTTGCCTGTGTTGTTTTCGAGCCCAGAACATTGACACTGAAAATGGATGTCACACAAAAGCGGGTAGTCGCCTGGGGGGGGTTGTTGGTGGTTACCATGGTAACAGCACTGTGTGTGTGTGTGTGTGTGTGTGTGTTATCACACTGTGTAGCTCATCAGGCACAAAACACCATGCAATCTCAAAGCAGTGTGAGCAGTTTTTCTGACACTGAGTTTATGAGTTTGTATGTGTGTGAGTGTTTGTGTGGGGTCTTTTTGTTTTTGTGCGTGCAAGTGTGTGTGTGTCTGCCCATCTTACCAGGACAGAGTACTCTACATCGTCGCCCAACAGGCCCGTGTCGTTGAGGGTGTACTTGGCTTTCTTCACTCTGGCGTCAACAGGCCCTTTCTCAATCTGGTGCTTGATGGCTCGGAACAGTTTATACAAGGGCTCGCCTGCAGAGTCCTAATACACACACATGAAAAACACACACGCACACAAGCCATTTAGAAGTTGTCTCAGATGTTGTCAAGGAGGTAATTGTTGTGATTAGCAGTTTAGAAGACCGATAAATGCACATTATCAATACAGAGCACTAATGAAAGTTAAGACTCTCTTTGACTCGAGGAAATGATTAGCTAACATATTACATTTCATACATTTTAAGTGACCATAAACTCATGTTACCTTCAAAAACTGGTAAAGGCAGATAGACATCCAGTTACACAGCATCCTCTCCACCACAGTCTCTGACCTGGAAAAACACATTAGATGGACAGTTTTTAATGTCATTGTAAGAATACAATTAATAAAATTCTGAATCCATAAGCTAAGAAACCCTGAGAAATAATCACTACTTAGCCACAATAGATTTGGCTGTACACTGTCTTATGTGAGGTCATGAAAATGTTGAAATACTACTTTCTTAAGCCTGTGCATCTACAAAATGTCAACAGGGGAAAATGTCTGCACAGCTTGTCAGTAACAGGATGTTTTAATTCAAAAATCATGTCAGTGGTCACTTGACGGATAGCCCATTCTAATGTCACATATCCACTGGTGGGCCTGTTGTTGGCTGCTAGCATGCCTAATTAGATGTCTTATATACATATATAAGGGGGCTTGTGTTGGCACAATGGCCTAATCAGCATAATGAGCCTCTCCATTGGGGGATAATTAAGATGTGTACTTGCATAACAGCCGGTCACAGCGTGCCTAGGCACAGCAGACAGTTCAGATCACATAACCCCCTCCTAGCAGTGATGAGCGACTGTACTGTCAGACAAGTGGGTGCTGTCAGAGGATGATATGACCTTGACATGATAATTTCATTGGAGGAGAGGGTGAAGAACAAAGAACGCTAAAATTGGAGATTCTTTTCTGAAGGCTATTTACTTCGATCAAATTAGGCAGCTGAATGTTTACAGACGCCAATACTACACAGGAATTATGAGATGTTGCCCAGAGAGAAAACAAGGAGCAATTTATTTTATGCAATATCAGAGAAAAACATTTACCGTATTTGGCAAGATCCTAAAATACCAATTATTTTGTTATGATAATAAATTAGAATGTCATGCCAATCACAATGTTATTTAAAAATATTTTTTAAATGATGCACATCTAATTGTTCTAATGTCACAATTCTCCTATCGGCGAAAAGGGCAATTATTAGTAAAACAGAATAAAATAGAATTTGGGTCAGGTTAGCTGCACGTGATTTATAGTTCAGTTGATGAGAGCTGTTCTGATTATGATAGAGAGCTGGATAATAAAACATTACACAAATACCATTTGTTTATTAGAAATGCACATTAAAAAAAAAATAATCATGGTTCAGGATTATGCTATAAAACAACCTTCAGACAGCCAATATAATTTGACTTATGCATTCAAAAACAGTATGGAAAAGAAGAAATTCTTAGCCTCTTCCCTATTGGTCAAGAGCTATAGGATAAGAAGATGAAGGGGAACAGCAAAAGAAGAATCACACAGGATTTTGTGCTTGGAGGAAAAAAAACAGAAAGAGAAACAGAAGGAGGAGGAGAAACAGAAGGAGGAGGATTGGAATAGATCAAGCAGCAGTCTGGCTCGTGATAGTGGACTACAGTAGTCAGTGCAAAATTCAACAGAAAATATGGCAAAAGAATGAAACAGTCCACTGTCTCTTGAAGTGAATCCCAGTCCTCCTCAAATGGTTAATTATACTACTGCCAGGGTTTAGATATGGAGTGCTTCTGATTACAGAGCTGAGAAATAATGACATCTAATGATCTCAGGGCAAAAGTTGCTGCATCCCTGATAGCTGTACTTGGGAACAGTGGTTATTTGAAATAAATGCTAATGTCAGCATGCTAACATGAATGTCTGTACAAGATTTAGTGCCAATCTAACCTGTAGATGTAGAGATATTTTATCAGATAAGTGCTACTTAAACCTGCTGGTTGCGCTTAATGAAAAGTTTGGGATCACTAAAATCAGTAGGATTCATACTGAAGGGAACATGATTGTCTGTAAAAACTTTCATGGCAATCCATCCAATAGTTCTTGGCATATTTTAGTCTGGACCAAAGTGGTTGACCGACCAAAAGACCTACATTGCCATCCTCAGCAGCACAGAACTTCTTAGATATTAAACATGCCACTGTTTTGGCATTGTATCTGACTGCACCAGTATCTACGAGCAGCAGCACCGAGTTGCTCCTCACTCACCTGCGCAGCATGAGTTTAGGGTTCTTGCTGTGGACGTATTCCTCCATCAGCTCCAGCAGCAGTGTTCTCATAATGTCGGTGTAGTATTCTAGTTTCCCATGCAGAGCCACGGTCAGCAGGGAGGCAAAGTACACCTTGGCCCTGGCGTTGAAGTCATGACTGCGCTCCAGGGTACGGATAAACTACAAACACACCAACACACATACAAAGAAACAGGCAAAAGACAAGCTAAATTATCATCCTCATGAAACCCACACACACAAGCACACACATAAGCACACACACGCACGCAAATCCAACCTAATATGCTTTTAAATAATCAAAAGCCTAATGCTTGTGAAAACAATAATTATCAAGGTAAATTAAGTTCTGCCTTGTGAAATATTGTAGCTAAGAAAAGATAGCAATCATTGGAAGAGAAATTGCCCACACATATACAGTTAACACCTCAGAGGTTGTTTCTGTGCCAGCAATATTTGACTATTAGGAATCTTCACACTTCTCTGCTATATTTTTTGCTTCTCACTTCCAATACTGTACTCTGCTAACTAAGATATCACAAAGTCCTTAAATCAAATGAAGAGAGCCTTTATAATAGAGATGAAGGGCGTTACAGTGTATTGACTTTGGTTATGGCAGATTTTAAAAGCTATCATAGATGTAATTACAAGTTTACCCTTAGTAACTAAGGAAAGGGATGGTATGATTTTACCTTTTTACTATTATTAGCAAATCCTCTTAAGAAACCAAAACCAACAATGCATATATCCTGCTACATTTTAGGAGGATTGCCTGCATGCATAGCCATAGCCTGATATAACTCTAGGCTCTGTGCCATAAACCTCCATTGTGGTCCAAATACTGTTACAGCACATAAAAGAGCCATATTGCTGCATACCTCTTCATTATGATGAACAAGGCTAGTTTAATTTATTCAAAGAAAACGTCACAACTGTATTTAGATTTCTGAGTAGCTCCAAATGAGAGAGATGTCACCGCACATGCTCATGGACGTGGTTCAATGTTGACGTTGCTTTACTAACTTGATGAACTGATAGAAGTTTGTTAAAAATATAAAAAAATTAAATCATGTCAGCCTTATGTTTTATATCTATTTAATGTATGCTATAATGTATGTTAAACTTAAATTGATAAATGTTTCAAGAAAACAATGTATTTTAAAGAACAAGACAAAATGTGTACAGCCATGCTAGCTGCTAGTTGTCCTGGCACAGCAATGCTTTGAGCTAAATGCTAAAGTCACAATGACAATGCTAACATCCTGATGTTTAGCGGGTACTGTATGCAATATTTTTTTTCCTAGAATGACAAAGGCATAAGCCACTCTACTCTGCCTCTGATTGGCTTACCCTGGTATTCTTACCCTTACCAACCTCACTTCCCATGCCTTAACCTAACCAACCCAACCAACAAAGGCAACGAGTACTAGCCAATCGGAGGCAGAGTAGGGCGGGACATGACTTTGCCATCCTAGGAAACTAAATTCGACATACTGTACATTAATGTTCCCCATTTAGTTAAGCGTGTTAGTATGCTAGCATTGGCTAATTAGCACTAAACACAAAGTACAGCTGAGGCTGATGGTGTTGCAGGTATTTGGTCATAAACCAAAATACTGAACAAATGTTTCAACCTAATTATGGCTATATGTTAGGGGATCATCAAAGTTATTACAAATTATCCTGTGGGGGACATAAATGTCACCACATTTCATCTAATAGATATTTCACTCAGAAGCATGCAAAAACTGATCACTCGCATTGTGAAGCTCTAATGTTCAACACCTTTCCAACGCTGCTGTAAACTCTGTGTATGCAGATAGTATCAGTCTGTGACCACAGCTGATTCACTCATGTGCAGTATAATTACATTAATGAGGAAGGTCTTTGAGTTCAGGAGGTTGGAGAACTGGTTGAGCGCCTGAGTCACTGTGGCCCGTCGAGCTTCTGGGATGTTGAGCTTTCCTGTGATCATCACATCATTGGCACCGTCTTTCGAGGGCAGGAAGAAGACACGGTCGGTGTAGGTTTTATAGTCCAGGAATGGGATTCGTCCCTCGCTCAGTTCGTTAGTGTGGTCCTCCATCTCGATCATCAAGTCTGCGAGATCAAAACAATAAAAAAAAAAAGTTCGTTCCTTTTTGATAAGCAGCTTTTCTTATTTTTGTACTGCTCCTCTGTGTCGAACATTATGTTATGAGAGGCAGAGAAGGGAGAGCTTTGCCTGGAAAATAATTTCAGCTGTGAAAGATTGTTTTCTATTACAGTTACTGCAAAACTGCTCCTCGTAATAGATGATAACATGATGTTAAGCAGGATAATTTATTTAATTCACTGCAGTACAATACATCAAAGAAATGTAATTTAGAGCTATGAAGCGCTTCATTACTTTATAGCTTCTTAGAAACATTGATCCTTTGAGGGTGATCAGCGATATTGCTGAGGTTTTGCACAGCTGCACTGTTTGTACCTGTGAATTCTTTCTTGCAGCGATCCCGTACGCTCTCTTCCAGATTCTCAAGCTGATGTTTTACCTTCTCGTACTCCCTCTCTGCCTGTTGACTCTTTCTCCTGAACAGATTAAACACAAACAACACATGCGTCATGAAAACAAAGTTTGGGAAAGGAAAGTTTTTTATCTTCTGAAATAATTTCCAGTCTAATTGCTGATCAAGACTCTGGTTTGAGTTGGCACAATTGGTAAATACCTTGGCCAGAGTCTCACAAAAATACCCCGTTAGTGCCGGTATGACTCGGTCACTGCAGATTTGTTGTTCCTGATGTATACGTTTTATGAATATTTAGCACAAAGTGAGAAAGTTTAACTGATCCATCATCGCCTGTGTTTTTTGGAGAACCTCTAGGATGCATATCCTGAACTGGTCAAATTAAACGCAGTATTTATGAGGAGGATAAGCTATAGTGTTTTGTAAATAGGCCTTGAAGGTATTTTTTTTTTTGCTTCTTATTATTAGTTGTTTCTATAATATGTTATGTATTTTTATATTTACTGTTTTCCTTCATTGTCTCTTTGATGTGTTATTTACTTATGTTATTATATTTTAATAAATGTCCCTTACGTTTTCTACTTGAACGGCCACGACGGTCATTTTGACCGTTTTGAAATTTATATGTGTACTAACTTTGCTGAATAAAAAAACACAATCCTGCTGCTGCCTGACTTTTCCTAAAAGAGTCTGTATTTTAATTTAAAACTGTTTTTACATACACTACATAAAAGGCAAAGAAAAAAATCGCGGTATTGTTTTTAATCTTTCGCGCGGTTGAAGATGCATCTTGGTTGCTTAGTAACTACCATAGTCTCTGTCAGAGAAACGTAACTAGCGGTCTCGAGTAACAAGTGTGGGCATCACCGATGGGGTGAAGGCAAAGCCAGAGTCGGTAACGTAGGCTACGGCGTGGATGGACTCGGTTCTGAATCAGAATGCAAACACCGGGCGCTTGCTCTGTGAAAGGCGCGGTACACGTAGAGGGCCGGTGGCTGTCTACGTGTTCATATAACTTTATACATCCTCAAGCTGGCTGGAATCATTGTATACATCCTCTCCAAGGAGTGCACCAGCTGTGAAATTGTCCGGAGGAAGTTCATGCAGCAACTGGCAGAGGAGCTGAGAGCGGAGTTTATGGAGGAAAAAAGGGAAGCGCTGTGCACCACAGCAGACACAAAAACAGAGGCAGTGCCAGGTTAGGTTATAGCTAAATGTTCAAATAAGATACTTTTAATTGTTATTAGGCTGTTATGAGTTGAGGTTGAATGAATTTCCACACAATATTTTTCGGGATATGAATGTATGAAATAATTACGGTTTACTATACCATGATATGAATTATTGAAACACGTATTACTACTCAAATGTATAATTAAACTCGTTAAAATGTACATTTTGGTGTTATTACGTTTTTCTAAAGATATCCTAACACAATACATAATACAATATCGCAATTAGGTTTATCATGAGAGATTATAGATTTTGGAATCTGGCGGTCAAAATGACCGCTCACGGCAGTTCTAGTAGTTACGGAATTCCGGCACTTCTAGTGTTAATGGAGCGTCCCATATAAGCTTTTCACACGTTTGTACTTGTCTATTTGTATTTCTGTTCTGTTATTTGAGTTTATAACAGTTTGTTGTAAAACTGGGAGTTACACGTCTCAGACATCTATTGACCCTGAACATAAGTAACATCCCCTTCAACAAACGTGCAAGCTCAGTGTTTGGCACTTCAATACTTTTTTACATATTGGGTTTTAACAAGGCCAGAAGAAAAGGAAAAGTATTTCAAAGAAAATGCATCTTTGCAATTATTGTTATTATTTGTACACGAATTGCAGAGGGGATCTGTGGGATAAGTGGGTAAAGCCAATTTCGACAAAACACAAGGATAAAGGGTTCACATGGAAAAAGGCTGGGCCTGGGAACTACTGGCATTAAATATATAAAATATTGCAGATTTGTAAGTTTAATTTTACCTGAGTGATGTTTTTTGCTAAACAAACTCCAAAATTGCTTTTCTTGCAAGAAGGTATTTAAAAACAGTGTAAAAGAATAACCGTTAAAAAGGCCTAAAATTAGTATTATGTGATATTTAACTGTGAGGTCAAGAGGTTTCAACAGCTTCTCTAATCTAAAAATACAATTAGAAGTAGTTAAAACATTTTTTTTACAGTGTACAATATGTGACGTTAACCTAAAATAACTTCACTTACCTGTAGCAGTAGACAGAGATAGCGATGATGAGCAACATGGGCACAATGACAGCAGGGATGATGATGTAGAGTGATAAATCATTCTTCTTCTCGTACTGTACCGAGTCCACCACCCACTCCCCTTTCCCAAACTTGATCTGTGAATAAACACAAAGAGAGAGGGAACCTTATTATTTGTACAAGCTCTTGACATTTTAGCCAGAGATTTATTCAGGTAGGTGTCGATGGTAAAGAATTGACAGCGTTGAAGAGGAAACTGGGACAGAGGCGAATCTACATAATTGCCTACAGTTCTGCTAATACCTTTCAGTATTTCTAAAGTGCTGGGGCTATGTGCAAGTTGGTGGGCCAGAATGAACGAATGTGTATTAAGTTCGACACTTTATAATCAAGCTTTTTCTATGTAGGTATTCTGTACCTATTATAGTCTATCTATTCGCTGAAAATGGCAAGTTTTGGGACCGATTGGCGGGGATTTGCTATGGACAAAATACACACGGTGGTACACTGGCAAGACCAAATTACATTAAACCATGTATCCAGCTAATTTAAATAGCTCAAGTTACTGTATTGTGTCAACCGTTAACTTCTTTCAATATTGTATGTGGCGTTTTTCTTTTGCGGGGTGCAAATGATCCACTAAAACAAATTCCTTCCGAGACCAATTTGCAGATCCACCGTTGCGGTGTCTGGAGCTTAGCGCCGACCAAGATGATTGTGATTGGTGTAAAGAAGTGCAAACAACCCAGACCATTTTTTTGTCGTATCCAGGAGTTTATGTGTGGAGGGGCCAGACCTTACTCCACAGTGCTGTGGAAATAGGTCTGGCAAGTGAGACTACAGAAATTAAACACTAGCTCACTTAGAGGAAATTACCCAGAGGAGAGGTTACAGAATTCATCACAATTGTGGCTAAGCTATAATGAAATGTAATTATAAAAGGGCCTGTAGCTACATGAAAAAATGTGGTCCCCAGATATACAAAAGACACGTCTAGAGAAGTACTGTAAAGATTCAAGATGCATCATTTGAGAAGTCCTGGAATCCCTTCCTGTCATATGTCAATAGCACAAGATGTTTAATCTCTGTGCACTAAGTACTGCAATGAGTTGAGCCTGTGAGTGGGTTTTCTTTATTAGGGCCCGAGCACGAAAGTGCAAGGCCCCAACGGTGCCTTGCACTGAAAGTGCGAAGGAACCTATTGTTTTTCGTCAGATTATTATTATTTTTCCGAGTCCTTTGTTGCATTTTTGAGGGGGTTAGTATGCACGAAAACTCACAAAAATTTGCACACATGTCACAACTGGTGAAAATTGCAAAATATTGTAGTAATTGGGCTCGGGCGTTACCAGGGGGCTCCATAGCGCCCCCTAACGTGCGCATTAATTACGACAAAAGTAATAAGTTAATATACCAACTTTTGAGGGAACATAGGTCTCATCTTGAACTCCATCGTGCTATTTTTAGAAAAAATTACAAAATTCTAAAATTTCTGAAATATTGGTTTTTGTGAAAAAATCTTCATTTTATAAACACATGTTTGAGGACTTTAGGATGCACGAAAACTCTCAAACTTTTGCAGCCATTTGCAGAATATTAAAATCTTTCATCTGAATACACATTTAGGCTTGGGAGTGGTACGGTTGCTCTATAGCGCCCCCTAATTGGATTTAGCACTTGGGCACATTTTTGACGGCCTCAATAAATACGAAAACTCACAAAAATCGGCGCACACATAAACACCTGGGAGCTTTGCATGACTGTGCAGCTATTTTGATAGTTGAAAAAATGCGCAAGTTATAGCAACTTCCTGTCTAAACAGGAAGTTGCCTTATCGTGGCAACAATTATTTGCATTGCCCCGAAACTTGACAAGGTTGTTCCTCATGGCCGGTTTAGCATCTGTGCCAAAGTTGGTGGCAATCGGCCATTAGATGGCGCTGTTTTAATTTTTTTTTATTAATCAGCAAAATATTGATATATGGGAAGCCTATTTTGTCTAACTACTCCTGGGACGTGAGTCCCAGGAGTAGTTTCGGCACGAAAACTTGCAAGTAGACACGGAGGACCTTCATGAAAAAAACTTATCAAAAGAATATTGATAGCTAACACAGTGCACAAGTTAAGGAGGACCAACTTCCTGTAGGTGTGTGTGGAAACAGAAACGGTTGTATCTTGTCAACGGCTATTCCAATGGACACAAAACTTAGTGCAATTGGTCCTCATGTGCTACTGAGGCTGTGTGCCAAATATGGTGATAATTGGCCTTTAGATGGCGCTGTTGTCATTTTTTTAATTAATTTAGCAAATTTGCTTTATGTGAAACCTACTTTTTTTAACTCCTCCTAGAGCATGAGTCCCATCTGCACAAAAATGTACACATACACTCAGTGGACCCACGTGACAAAGAGTTATCAAAAGAGTTTTGATAGCTAACACAAGGCGCAAGTTACAGAGCACCAACTTCCTGTAGGGGGCTGTCGAAACAGGAAGTTGTGTATCTTACCAAGATTTATTCCGATTGACACTAAACATGACACAGATGTTCCGCATAGGGGCATGAGCATCCATGCCAAAGTTATAGTGAATCAGCCATTAGATGGCGCTGTTAGAATTTATTTTGTAATTAGCCACATCACGATATATGGGAAACCTAATTTGTCTAACTCCTCCTGGGCCGTGAGTCCAATCTGCACGAAAACTTGGATATGGACTCGGTGGACTATTGTGACTAAAAGTTATCAAAATAATTCTGATAGCTAACACAATGCGCAAGTTACAGAGGACCAACTTCCTGTAGGGGGCTGTCGAAACAGGAAGTTGCATACCTTACCAAGATTTACTCCGATTGACACCAAACATGACACAGTTTTTCCGAATAGGGGCATGAGCATCCATGCCAAATTCAGAGTGAATCGGCCATTAGATGGCACTGTGAGAATTTCTTTTATTAATTATTCACATTGCGATATATGGGAAACATACTTGGTCTAACTCCTCCTAGGCCGTGAGTCCAATCTGCACGAAAACTTGGATATAGACTCGGTGGACCCTCGTGACTAAAAGAATTTTGATAGCTAACACGATGCGCAAGTTATGGAGGAACAACTTCCTGTAGGTGGGTTTCGAAACATGAACGATTGTATCTTGGCAAAAGTTATTCCGATTTACATGAAACTTAGAATGTGTGGTCTACATGTGATGTTGCATTTGCCAGTACCCCCCAGGGCAAGAAGCGAGGGCCCGTCATCGCTGCTTGCAGCTTTAATTTTTTATTTTTCTTCTTATTATTATTATTATTATGGATTTATTTTTAATTGGTGTGTATGTATACATGTGTGTATATATGTGTATGCATGTATATATATTTATGATCTGCCAACTTAGATGGTAGTTTTTTTTTTTATCCCATTTCTCTATTTATTAATTTATTTACTTTTAGTATTATGTATTTTATCTATTCTTTTATACATTTATTTACTTGTTTATTAATTTCTCCTTTTGCTCTCTTCCTCTATTTACCCATCATTTTGTTTGTTTTTCTTTACTTTTCAACTATATGTCCCCATCTGTCGGGGCTAGGTGCCGGTGGGAGGGGGGGGTGGGGGTTTGTTATCTGTCCTGTGATATGTTGAATTTACATCTGCAATTACTATTGTATGGAACAGTATTGTTTGCCTGTTTGTTTTATAACTATGTAAAATCTAATAAACAGATTGTTAAAAAAAAAAAAAAAAGTTTAATGATGCATGCCTGCTCTCATCTGCAAGTCTGTGTATGTTTGTATAAGTACATTAACTCATGCAATGCACTTAAGTACAAATTTGAAGTACTCCTACTTGAGTATTTTCTTATCATGCCACTTTATACTCCATATATGCCACTTTTATTAAATATTCTACTACATTTAGAGAGAAATACTGTTCTTTTTACTCCGCTAGAGTTATCAGCTTTGGTTACTAGTTACTTTACAAAATAAAGATTTTTGCATACAAAACATATTAAGAACTTATAAAATATGATGCTTTATTATAAATTAACAGTATAAACAAGTAGCGCTGGAACAATAAGTCGACTGACAGACAATTAATTTGCAACTAATATTCAGTCAAGTAACTTTCTAGGTAAAAAAAGGAAAACATTTCATGTTTTCAGCTTCGCAAATATGAGGATTTGCTGCTTTTCCTCTTAATTCAAATTTATTTTTAATCATTTTGAGGTTTAGACTACTGGTTGGACAAAATAAGTTTTTTTAAGGTGTCACTTTGGGCTCTGTGTAAATGTAATCTTTAAATACCAAGCAATCAATTAAACGAGAAACAATCAGAGTATTTTTTACAGTGTTGTTTTGGTAATTTTACAGAATAATCTGCATATTTCCTCCACCACTGTGTGTCTGCCTGACTTTGTCTCATCTGACCGTTAAGTCCAGCAGCTCGGGCCGGGTGTCTCGGCGGTGCCGCCTGGAGCGAGCGCTGGGCATGGTGGAAGGTGGGTCCAGAAACAGCTTGTCATCCTGAAGCGTGTTGACCAGACAGGGAACATCACCCACAAATGCTTGAGCCTCTTTGGCCGTCATGGCTTTGGAGAATCCTCGACCCTGCAGGGGAAGATAGACTGTAATGCTCAAAATGTCGTGACTGAATTACATGGAAGAGAAATTAATTACTGCATTGATACACCATCAAGTAGACACATCATATTTCCATTAGTATTGGATGGAAAGTTTATAACCGCTCTACACTGTTTTCCACTATAAGTGCCAAAAGTAATTAGAAAGATTAAGATTGTATTCATTATAAGTCATTTCTTGTCACTGTAGGCACAGCTGCAGTCAATCCCACAGTTCTGGCATTGCAATATACACTTTGAGATTCTGCAGCACACGTCTGTATCTACAGACATGCTTTCAATTAGTCTAATACAGTCTGCAATATAAAAAAGGGGGAAGTTATATTAAGTTAACACATTTCCTGACTAATTTACCTAAGGAGTGTCTGCACAAAGAAACTTTAAAAAGGGAACACTATGGAACATCGAAACTGACATAAAGAAGCAGTAAGCTATAAGACAAATCTACTGCTGATGAATCAATAATACAATTAACTGATTAGTCTACTGATACGGAATGTGATCTGTACCAGTATCTATCAAACAAAATTGCCCAACATTCCCTTTTTCCAGCTTCTCAATTGTGATGATTGGCTGCTTTTCTTTGTCTTATGTGATAGAAAACTGAATATCTTCAGAACTTTTTGATAGACACAACACATTAACTCTAAATTTTCCCTTAAACTCCTCCTTGGTCAATTAAAACCTCCAATCATGTGATGTGAAGAAATAAAAACCTAAAGGTTCTCTTCTATTTTTAAAGAAATATTTGGTTTTTGCACAAACTCAAACATTTAGTTCCAATATTGGAAACATGGCATGCTGAACATTGTTTATAAACTAATTTAAATTAAAAACAAAGCTATGTTTGCTTGGCTCATTCATGGATTGTTGTATTTTAAGATTTTTTCCAAGTCCGGAAGACGTAAAATGATCCAGTAATTCACAGAAACCTTTGCAGAAAAGAAGTAAAAAGTCAGAATATTGCCAAACTCTGGCACAATTCAGCTCCCCCAAGTTGTACTGTAGATGTAGTAAAGTTTTATAATTACCATTTTTTTAGTACATTTGTACTAAAGTACATTTGTGTGTATCTGACCTTTTACTTTCTTTTAAATGTATTTTTTCATGCACGAATGGAAATGTTTATGTATCTAACATAAAAAATGTATCTTGCAATTACACTGTAAATTGAGCATCATTTGTTTTTCATTAAAACAAATATTTACAAAGTAAAAGGGTGAAAATGTGGTGCAGTAACTGCAATTCAGCATTTTTTCCATTTTTATCCTCAAGCCAGATAATAACACCATTTGTCTTAATTCCTTTACACAAAGAGGCTGACTTCTTTGTGCAGCACTGAAAAGGACTTGGGGTCTCATTTATAAAACTATGCGTAGGATCCTTACTAAAAGTGTACGTACGCCCAAAAGCCAAAAAAAGCATGCAAGCAATGTTCCCTTTATAAATCACAGATCACCCACAAGTGTGCGTACGTGAATCAGCCTCTTATCCCGCCCTGTACACGCCCATTTTCAACCATAAATGGTCAATGCAAAGCACCTCATGAATGCTGATAAGTTTGTTAATGACCCTGGCAGTTGTTCTTTCGTTAGCCGAATCATGACGACTGGCATTATTTCAGCCTGTTCTTGCACAGTGTAAGGAAACCTGATCTATAGACTACCTATATTAATAATACCATCCAAAACGGCAGGCATTACGGCACTCGGGGACAGCTTCGATATACCAGACCTATGATAAGATTTAATAGAACTATATATTATATCCAAACAAGCCTTAGTGATAAAGTTGAAGATTATAATATTTATATAAAACACTTAGCGGTCTGCCATTTCCCTCAGGAAATAGCCAGTTGCACTTAATAGTGGCGAGGACCTGTATTTGGACCCAATTCAGTACATAGATCCAAGAGCACAGCTTTAAGCAATTTAAATCGGCATATTAGCAAGTCATTGTTGTGGTCCCTGAAGTGTTTTTCTCTCCTGATTCTTCCATTGGCGTAGTCCTCCTGCAGGGCCAGCAGTGCCATCATGCAGTATTACGCACGGGGGTCACCGCAAAATGTATGTTTACAACTATTTGGGATTGTTAACACCTTGCAAAAATCACAGCATCAACTGGTGGTTTCTCTCACGTCGAGATACAATTTGAAGACGAAAGTGTAAAAGGCAAACACACTTTTCTTCATGCAGGTTTTGTCACAAACAGTATTAAAGTTTGGACCGATAACGAGGACTTTGACATTTGATGATATATGCAAGACAGATATTTAGTTATTTATACTGTGTTCTCCTGTTATCTAATGCTAGGGTATTTGATGCTATCCTGTATTCCATGGAGTCGGGCCATCTCCTCCTCCTGCGCTCCGTAGCGGATAATGTGACGGTGAGAGAGCGCCGATTAAATTTTAAGAACGAATTTTGATTTAAGATTTGAGTTAGATTTTACAAGGTATTTATGGAACAATTATCACTCAGTACAAATAACACTGCTGGATTTAATCTTCATGATAACGTGGATGAGATGGAGTGAAAAAATGTGCGTGAGACATCAATACTTGAAAATATTGTGGGAATAAGAGTAATCATTATTCCCAAAACATATTAAGAACTTAATATGTGAGAGCAGCCAGCACTCACAGTGACGATGATGATGCTGGCCTCAGTGATGACCTTCTTGGTCAGCTTGTCGAAGCTGGGGTTAGGTTGGTAGTCGAAGGGCTTCAGTTCCTTCTCCCAGTTGTCAAGCTGGATGTAGGTTTTAAAGGGCTGGTTCAGGGAACTGTTTACCGTTGGAGACAAAAACTGGATGACTGTGTCGTTCTTCTCGTGGGCTTCCTGAATGTATCGGAGGGAGAGTAAAATGTCATAACTGGACATATACAATACAAGACGTATGTTGACACGTAACACACAGAAGCAAAAGATGACATGAAGGTGAGTATAACAGTATTTAACATATGAAATATGGGGAGAAAGAAAATCAAACAGTGTTGAGGCCTTTTTTCAAAGAGACAGTGAATTAATGTTAGTGTTTGGGGGGTTGGATGGTGGGAGAAAAAAACCTGGGCTAGTACAATGGGGAAGGTAAAATGATGCGTCTCTTTTCAGTCACTCTTTTAAAATCTCAATCTGCCATCATAGAATAGCAGCCTCTGATGAATCACAACTCACACTGAGAATACTGTGTGTGACAGCTAGAACCTACAGTCCTACACAGAGTTTAAAATTTCCAAGGAAAAGGCAAAAGTCATAGGCTACATCAGATAATGCTTTGAAAAAGTCACGCAGACCTACAGTAAATCTTGAGACTGGTTGTATTTATTTTTTTCCCATTTAATTCAAAAGTAAACTTGTCCCGTTACATTTCTTTAAACTGTAAACCTACAGTAGTTTTGTGCACTACCTGTCCCTTCTGACCATATGTGTTTGAAGGAATGTTTCAACATTTTGGGAAATGGCAGAGAAGATTTATACTACTCTGATATCTGCCTGATAAACAAGAAGCTACAGCCAGCAGCCGGTTAGCTTAGCACAAAAGCTGGAAACGGGGAAACCGCTAGTCTGGCTCTGTCCAAAGGTAACAAAATGCTGGTAGGCCGTTATAAACCAAAATATTGAACAAATTAGACATTTTGTTTATAATTACAAACAAGAGTTAGAGGGTCTTTAATACTGTAGCAAAGAAAAACATCACTGTTTTGAGCCGCTAACCTGACCCACAATGTAATCAACATGCTTTCACCATAAGCCAACAGCCACAAATTTGGGTCTAGTTCAGTGGATAGACTTAAACCAAGAGAAGCTTATGAAGTTGACCAGCCAAGGCTTTTGAGATAACACTTTACATCCGCTGCTAGGATGTGGCAGCCAGGAGTATTTTTAAATCTCCCCTGTACCCCGGGTAGCAGGGGACCAGGGTCTTGGCCAGGAGTGAAGTGGTGAAGAGTGGCATATTCACATAATCTTCTGCAACCTTAATGCCGGAAATTTAGCCCTTTAAATGAAATGAACAAAATTGCTACTGCTTAACACTGCCCAGTACACTGGAGGGCATGCCGCGGCACGCTGTGTGCAGCTCCTTCAAGTTCCCTGGCAGAGTCAATCCTACTTGATTAAGCTGGACGAGGAACTTATAACTTGGCAAGGGTGAAACAGTGGCGCTAATATCTGCAATCTTTCAGGTTTTAAGGATTTATGGCCTAAGAAGTGAGAGGAAGTAATACCGCCTTATGGACTCTCTCTGATCAGTGGAAGCATGGAGGACTGTGTTTGTTTGTGAGTATTCATGCTTGACAGAGTTTGAATGAATCACCACAGTAGTCGTGGGCTCATTATATGAGGTGAAATCGATGAACAGTGCTCTTAATGTGAGGGGGGGAATGGAAAAGTGGAAATTCTCTAAGACAAAGAATTATAGGAAAACAGGAAGAGTGAACTAAACAATGTTAAATAATGTCTTTTAGAGGATAATCAACAGGCTGATGGGAAGACGGCAAGGAAGATATTGATAAATAATGGGGGGGGGGGATGGAAGACACACGCACCTCAAAAGCTTCTAAGTTATCTCCATGGACCTTCAGGACTGCAGTCTGGATTAGGTTAAAGCCAGAGCCGGTCACCACAATGTTTCTCCCTCTAACACACACACACACACACACACACACACACACACACACACACACACACACACACACACACACACACACACACACACACACACACACACACACACACACACACACACACACACACACACACACACACACACACACGAGTATATATGAGTATACCCCCAGTGACACAAAGACAAGCTCATGGCTAGAGTTACAGGAAGACAGACACACTTCTTAAATTGCACCTTGGGTAATGTTTTTTCACTGAAGATGAAAACAAATTAGTTTAGCCTGGGAGCAGCGTATCTGTTGTTCCAGTCTGCGTGCCTAATCACACACGCCCTAGTGCTTTCAATTGCACAGAAAAAAGCAAGGTATCCGTCTAATGCATCAATTTTTCGAGATCATCAAGACATTTGGTACAACATCAAAGACTAGCATTTTGTATCCCCTTCAGCAAATCAGACGCAAGTATGGGAAATATTCTGCACACATACACAAACAACAGGCAGACTCAGCAACTGTTGGAGGACAAATCATACTTTAAAAAAACTAAAAAGGTTCTTGGCATTAATAACCTTTACCAAGGTTTCCGATGATAGAAGCTTGCAGGGCTGCCTTTCTAAGTGTTCAATATTCCATAACGGCTCTTTTCTATACAACCTTGTCATCAATGTCAAGATAGCTGCTTTTCCTTTTTTTTTGTGGCTTATCTACTTTAAAAACAAATGCACAGTGCGAGGTATTTCAAAGGGAATTTACATTTTTGTTGTTGTACTTTTTTGGACTATTACTGTAAATGAAAATTTTCCCACCATTGCTGTTGTAGAGATTTGGGAAAATGCCGACTCAGGGAGTACAAGATTCCTACAGCTTTCCAAACAATACTAACAGTGTACTCATGCTAATGGTGCACAGTGGTGCTTTGAGCTAAATGCTAATGTCAGCATGCTAATATGGTCACAATGACAACGCTAACATGCTGATGATAAGCAGGTGTAATGTTTACCATGTTCACAATCATAATTTAGGGTGTCAGCATGCTAATTAGCAATAAACACAAATTACAGCTGAGGCTGATGGGAAAGACATTCATGTTGCAGGTAATTTGTCATAAAGTGAAGTATTGGACAAAGAGAATTATTGACCTGATGATGGCGCTAGATGAAAAGTCAGGGCAACATGAATTTGTATACTAATTTTCATGACAATCCACCCAATAGTCATTGAGACATTTGACTCAAAACTGCCAAATAACAACCTCAAGGTGGCACAAGAGTAAAAGTCAAGGAATCATCATAGTTAATGGGATTCATCTCCTTAGAACCATGGATATGGATTTATTTGTTGGACCGGCCAACATTGCCATCCTTAGAGCCACACCAATAGCTTGGCTAAAAACTTAAATCTAACAGAGAGCATTTTAAACACTTGTGTTTGAGTTCACCTGAAAATACAAAAATAAGGCAGTCCCTTCCTAATCTCTATAGCTGTTGTGGCAAACTTCCCAAATCTCTACAAAGGTGACAGGTAAAACGTGATATGAAAAGGGACAAAAACATGAAAATAACACCCACCAAATACCACAATTTCCCCTGAATTTTCATTCAACACCATATGCTTCCAAGTATGGGGAAAGCAATATTACAAACACTTTGATTCAAGGTAAAATGCTAGTGCGCTGCTACTTTATACTGACCAGACAAAGCTTTCTTTGGGGTGGTGGTCCAGCATGATGGGATTTTCCAAGAATTGGAAGGCACTTGGGATGGTTGTTGTGGTACTCTTTCCATATCTCACTGTGATGGTGAGAGGGTCGGAGGGCACCTTATCTGTTCCGTATTCCCCTGTCCTGCAGGTGATCTCTTCTCCGAATTGCTCCCTGCAAAGACAAGGACATAACACTAACTGGCTGCAGGAGTGGGGATCGCACAAGGTCCCTGTGCAGTGGAAGCCAACATGGCAGCAGCTTGACAGCTTGTTAAATCCTGGCTTTGCTGCTCCTCTAGCTCGTTATTTTAACGTTACCTCTGCCTAAAATGTCACCATGGACTGGGTTTGACAGAACACTGGTGCTCACAATAGCGAAGGCAAATGGTAAGAGAAAAAGAATCCTGCTTATGACACCAAAGTTAAGGTCAATTCCATTTTTGCCTCAGGAATGTAAAAAAAAGAAATCAATTGATGGGCTTCAAAGTGTGCATACTGTAGAATTTGCATAAAATACAATGTCTGTATAACAAGTAGCACTTATCAACTGACGAGACTGAATTGAAAGAGAATTGGGCTTTGGCGTGAATGACAATAAGGAAAGAAGTGCTTACACAGTGCAATCCACCCCTCCGATGGTAATCTGGACATCATCCATACTGCCTGTGTTCAGAAATGTTCCAGAAATTGTAATGAGGGTGCCCCCAGCTTTCGGACCTCTTGAGGGTTTCACCATCTCTGGAATTGGGTCCTGGTGAGGGGGGAGGCAGGGTTGCAAGATACATATGAATACGTACTCATCTTTCCCCTGCAAGGATTTATATGCACACACAAGCTCCAACCCACAGGCTCGCTCTCACACACAAGAACAACACACACAATGCTATGTCACATACACACATTTCCTCTCACCCTCCTTGATCTCCAACTCTCCATTAGAAACGTACACACACACACACACACACACACACACACACACACACACACACACACACACACACACACACACACACACACACACACACACACACACACACACACACACACACACACACACACACACACCACATCTGCCTCAATTTGCTTAGCAAACAGTTAGGTGGAGCACTCCCTTGTGGGGAAGTTTTAGCGGAGCCAGAGATATGAAAAGCCAGTTTAATACTTTAACAGGCTACAGTGTAGCTATTTGCAAGAAAAGGGGGGCTACTACACAGCATCTGGTTAAAAAGGAATGCATACACATTCTGGCTTATCGTACAGTAAATTACCATTGTAATGAGACAGCATCTAGGTGCTTAATTTACCAATACATTAGGATGTTGTATTTGTACATTCCACATAAATGACATGCCCTTGGAATGTTCTGATAAGGGGCTCTCTGCAGTTAGGAAATGGAAACATAATAGAGACCATAAAACATAAAACTTGCAATTTGCATACGTTCATTTTTTGGGTCAAAAGTTGTACGCCTCCATACTGAGTGTGCAGCTAAGGAGAGAGAGAGAGAGAGAGAGAGAGAGAGAGAGAGAGAGAGAGAGAGAGAGAGAGAGAGAGAGGGAGAGAGAGAGAGAGTACAGTATGTGTGTAAGGGAGAGTATTTACCCTGTAGGTGAAGACAATGGAGGAGGATCCTCTCTTTCCCCCCTTCACCTCCACCTCCACCTGGCCCCAGGTGTTCTTGGGGTCAACAGGGCCAATCTCACACACCACGCTGGACAGGAACACGGAAGGAAAAGTGAGAAAATATTTAAGACTAGGGCTGCAACTACCAATTATTTAAATTTTCAATTAGTCTTCTGATTAAATTTATTCTATAAAATGTCAAACAATTATGAAAAAGGCCCAACACAATATCCTGGAAACCCTACGGTGAAGTCTGGGTACAGAGAATCTTTGACATGTTGTTGATACGTTTTTTGTTGATGAACTAAGCGATGAACTGACTCATATTAACTCTATGCAAGACCTGTATTGCAGATTAATGATCAACCAGGTTTGTAAAAGCGCTTGTGAAAATGGGATCAGCATTTCTTAAACAACTTCCACAAATCAAAACACTCTGTACTACTTTGACTTCCCGTCTGGAGCTGCGCCAGTGGAAACAGACAGATCAGCATCAGAGCCTCATGCAATCTTTGTCCAAATGTATCCATCCAAATGAGCTTGTTCTGAATATTAAAGATATTGGCAGACAAATTAGTATTGTGTCTTGTTTTAGTTAATTGGAGTAAGTGGTGAAAATAACTGAGGTAATTAAAAAAAAAAAAGGTAAAAACTGGTTCATCTGATGACTAATAAGAAGATATGAACGCATTATGATTTTTTATGCCAGATTGGCTGCTTCTAGCATCTTACAAATGAATCCCTCTGTGAATTTTAGCACACAGCATTGTCTGGAGTTTCCTTGGAAACGTGATAAACCAAACACGTCTACGTCCTCAGGGAGAATGTGTTGCAAATGAAAGAGATCAGCATAAAATGGCAAGCCTCATTCGGGCTAACAGGTGGGCCACGAGTAGACAATTAACAGCTCCAACGGTGACGTAAAGGAATGAAATATCACGGTGGAAACTACATTTACTCAAGTAATGTACTTAATTAAAATTTTGAGATACTTCCTTACCTCCTTTATTTTTCCTTAGCTTTATACATCTACTCAAATACATTTCAGAGGGAAATATTGTACTTTTTACTCCACTTTATGCATCTGACAGCTGAAGTTACATCAAAAGTAGGTAAAAGTATGCAATATTTCACACAAAAAAGATTAGAGAAAAGTTCAATATATAAATACAAATTTACGTAGCAGAATTTAGTTTTTTCTTCTTTCCTCCCCATTAATCATCTCACAACCCCAGACTGTATAAAGAGTGGCGCCACCTCGACCAGGTACAGCAGTAAAATGCTACCTACACACTAATGCATCAGAATTAACAATCTAACAACAATCTAAGGATTTTGAATGCAGGACTTTTACTTTTACTTTTACAATACAACAATTTCGAAATTGTTGTATTGGTATTTTTACTTAAAAAAGGGATCAGAATACTTCTTCCACCACTGTCATTCAGATCAATACAGTGGCCATAATGAGCTAATTAAAACATGCACTCTGGTGAAGAAAATAACTTTTTTGTAAACGTGCCCAGACGCAGTTTGACCAACAGTGTGAGACAGTGTATGTGTGCTGCTACTGCTCATATATTTGCATAAATACATCTCAACAAATGTGTAAGTATTACCTTGTGGAAACAGAGTACTTCTCCTGCCGATGGATACAGGGCACCCCGACCACGCTTATGCTTTTAATGTCTTCCTTCTGGATGCCGAGATTGGAGCCCCGGATGGTGATGGAGATTCCTCCCTGCAGGGGGCCAAAACGAGGGATGATCTGGATGGGGAGATACAGTGGTGGGGGAAGAAGAAGGGATTTAAAATTGATTTAAACAGATTAGTTGTGCAATAAGAAGGTACAAGAGATTTACACTGTTTAAGTCCGCTAATAGTTTAAAGCGCCCATATTATGCTCATTTTCAGGTTCATAACTGTATTTTAAGGTTGTACCAGAATAGGTTTACATGGTTTAATTTTCTAAAAACACCATATTGTTGTTGTACTGCACAGCTCTCTCTCACAGCTGCAGATCCTCTTTTCACCTGGTTTCTGTTTTAGCTACAGAGTGAGACCTCTTTTCATCTTCTTCTTCTGTACTATCTTTGATTGCATTCGCACATGCTCAGTAGCTCAGATGTAGAGCATGTCAGCTAGCTAACTCTAGAGACAGTAAAAGAAAGCCTGTTTCTCCAACTTTGGTCAGTTACAAGGCAGGATTAGCTGGGAGACTTCTAAATGAGGCCGCACATGTAAGTAGTTCTTTTGTAGATTATGGTGAACTTGTGTGTGTTGTAGCAGTGCTTTGCTATTGAGAACGACGTAGCATGCTAGCGTTAGCATGCTAACCGTTAGCTACGAGCTAACGGTTGTGGTTAGCCAGCTCATTTCGGACTGTGACGTCACAGTCAGAGCCAATTTTTAACAGCTCACTAGGAGACTGAAAGCAGGACACATTCAGAAACCGTATCTCACTCAAAACAGCATGGATGGATTTCTTTCAAAGTTTGTATGTGTGTGGAAGCACCAGAGACACAAAAGAACACCCCAAATCCCAGAAAAAGTGATTTTTTCATAATATGGGCACTTTAAGTGTTTAATATTTAAGGTCATGGTTTAAAATTACATCCACGCTGTATGAGCCATGTTTGCATGGGTGTGTGAGTGTATTAAAGCCTGAAACTGATGCTGGATAATTAAAGCGTCTGATCACAATATATGGGATGATGTTCTATGTAAACGCATAACATGAACAAACATTTCTATGATCAAGATATTTTACAGTTGAACAATAATTTTTAATAATTGAAGGTCAGTAAACATAAATATAAGATGGCAGTAAAATCTTGAACAGTAAACATAATTGAAATTGAAATGTTTAATATTAACTAAAAATAAAAAATACATGGAACAAAACATTATTAAAGTTGAAGTAGTAAATTAAAATCTAAAAAACAATACCAATCCATCCGGTAGTTGTCAAAACAAGTCCCCAAAAACCAAAAAAGTAAACGTCATGGTGGCGCTAGAGCAAAAGTCAGGAGATGACCAACGTCCGTAGGATTGATCCACTGAGGACGATGAATGTCTGTACAAAATTTCATGGCAATCCATCCAATAGTTGTTGAGATATTTCAGTCTGGACCAAAGGACCACATAACAGATAACTTACATAAAAATGCCATAAAGCATTTCGCAAACACAAATACTGATAGCGATCTATCTGGGATATCTTTATCGGCTGCTGTATCGGTCAGGCTGTAGTATGTAGCAGTCATATAACCTCCGTCACATTGACATCCCAATTACTGATGGATTTTTGTCAATGACAATGAGGCACCAACAATTAAGTGAGCAAAGAAAGAATTGATCCAATCTAGATGTGCAGCAGATGAGCTCAACACGGCCTCAAAGAGAAGCAGACTTTCAATTCCTCTGTCGACAGAAAGTGGTGAGGCCAATAAAGTGCTCCAATCAATAATCCAATCACCAAAGTAGCTGCCTTTTCACTGCATGGCACAAGCCTTTCATGCAGTTCAAAGGTCAACATAAAGAGATGACAACATTGTAACTACTTACATCAGTGATCTGGGGATCGGGGCACTCCATGTTGTAAAGATCCTTGGACCCTTGCTGGTCAGGATTGCACAGCTTCTCGTACACACACGCTTTCTGCTTGGCGCACCACACACACCTGTACTTTGGGTCTGCGTTCTTACAGAGACTACAGTCCTCCCTCCCCATGGAGCAGTTGTACAGGGTGACTGTAGGGGAAGTAGTGAGGGGAGAATGCATTATAATTATTTTCTTACACTTAATAAAGGTCTTGCTTTTTATGAATAAATGGCGAGATGTCTACGTTCGTGTCTTCTAAATGTAAAACAGACCTCACAATCACTTCATATTTGTGAAAACATGTTTGGTCATTCATTTTCAATTGAAGATTAAAGGCAGCTTCCACAGTCCCATACTGGGACTAGCAGTGTACACACATGGAATTAAAAATAAGGTCTCCACATTAAAATGTAAGAGAGTATACCGTTCAGCGTGCTGTCCATCTTCTTGCCCGACTCCTTGTCCTTCACATAGAAGAGAACATTGGTCTCCGGTGACTTGTCGTAAGAAAACTAAGAAATTGGAAGAAAATGAATTATTAATACAGAATCCAGTGATTAATAGCACTTAAGCTCTTCTCTGCAAACTGTGTGGGCTGCCGCTCCCTCATGCCAGGGGAGGGGGAAAAAATTATACCCAGTCTGGCAGATTTTCAGCTAAAGAAATCAATGTTGGGAAAGAACATAGCCGGGGGCTAGGTACTGTTTGAGCTTCCCAATCACAGAATTCATAATGTGGAGATAGGGCTAAAATAACTCCAGTGAGGAGAGTCTGTCCATTAGAGGGAGCTAAAGAATACCAAAGGGTGACTGCTAAAGGGTGACTTTGATTTATAAGCCTAAAACATAAAGTCAGTTCATAGATAGAACGTTTGAATATAGACTTTCTATCGGTACTAAAATATCTGCAATCAAGTGGTATTCTACAATAGATTTTACTCAGTGCCGGGATTGTTCTATATTGCACTTTGATAATCCACAAATCAGCTGGAGTTCAAGGACCTGTGCTGAGTGGAGGGCAAACTGGCCAGAAGCCATCTAAACAATCTCAGGAAAGGAACAAAATCAGCAGTTCAGTGTGAATACAGCGCAACAGTCGAGTGTAGACGAAACAGCCGTACTCACATCGAAGCCGCTGAAGGTGTAGAATGGCCCGTCCTCAAAATGAACCTCCTCTTCCACATTTCTCATCAGCTCAGTGCCGATGGTGAAAACACGAGCCTGGAGAAACGGACAAATAAAAACGAGAAACATGGTGGATTAATTTATGTAGATCCTATTTGCAAAACACTGTTCCCTCGATGCTGCTCTTTTTTTTCCCCCCACCACAGTACAGAGCAAGAAATGTAAAAGACGACGTTGTACTGCAGACTCTTTCTAGCCCCTCTGTTCCCTCTGCACACAGAGCAGTTTGGAGGGATGACTGTTTTCTTTCCTTGTTCTATGTGAGAACACTACATCCAGAAAGTCTTAATGAGAAGTATTTAGCTTGTTTTTTTTTGTTTTTTGGTTAATAGAAACCAGCCCATCCTACTGCCGCTTTTAGTTTTTGCTGTGTAAATATTGTACATATCTGCATATAAAGTAAAATACAGGTACATATGGGTGTATGCATATATGTATTATCTGTGTATTCACACCCAGATAGCTGATGACTTCATACAAAACACCTTCTGCCTCTCACCTCATTGTCGTTGTGTGTGATAGGCCATTTATGTGTGATAGGCCATTTATGTCTTTCGAATAACATGGTCCGTAAGTTGTGTGTAAGTTTGTTACCTTATATGCACAGGTTGAAAATTTAAAATTGGTGTAAAAACAGCTCGGTAGTTTTCCAGAAAATCATTAAATACTGTGTCTATGCGACTTTACCTGGTAGAGGTCCAAATGCATTCCCTCAAAGCTGATACGAGTCTTGAAGCCCACCGGGATCAGCACAGGATCTGGATTCTCAAACCGAGGACAGTTCGCTCCCTGAGAAGGCATCAAAACAAATCAGATACTCTCCCTTTTGATCATTTACATTTCAAGTATGCCAACCACTTAACGGACACCCTCATCTGCAGGGACAGATAAGTGTATCACTGAAACATCTGCTGACTTATAAATTGATATTCTCCACCCTACAGTATTTGTCACAGAAGATGGCGCCAGCTGATACCGTTTTTTTATTAATTTTCAGGGGAAAATTTGGATCGCTCAAGCGGCACGTGTTGTGATTAGATGTGTCTTTTGAAACTTCTGCTACACTTTTTCCAGCATTTATCAAAACACATCTATCAGAGATAAAACTCCTTGGCATGCCACGGGTGTGTGAACCTTGGTGAACACTCACCTGACGTTGCTTGATGATGTTGGCACCCACCGCGCTGTCGTCCATGTCGCTGCAGGTGTGGTCATGTGTGTTCCACTGGCAGCCCCACAAACTGGCCACACAGGACATGCACCTGAACGAACGAACAAACGAACGCACGCACACGCACACGCACACACACACACACACACACACACACACACACACACACACACACACACACACACACACAAAACATGCAAACTCATCAAAGAGCGTCCGGCCCAAAAATCCATGTTTCTGACAACTAAATGGATCTCTGCAACTTCACATAAGCAAAGCTCGTTCATCACACATTACTTGGCATGAAAGAAATGAAGAAAAAAAATAAGGAAGGGGGCAAAAATAGCGAGATCGACTTTCATTTTTTGATTAATGAAAAGGAAACTGAGGCAATTTCCTCGGCTTGGTAATAACAGGAGGAGAGAAAATGCAAGAGGTGCATTCAAAATTACCATGCATCACAATTTACAAACAGAGCCTTGATCTCTCATCTGTTCATGCACGGTGATACATTTACATCAAGGTTGTCAGTTGATGCTGTGTTCAGTGTCACGGTGTATTTTCAGTGAGTGACAGAGCAGAACTGATAGATTAAGAGTCAGACTCACGGTGTGTTTTCAGATTTCCTCACTGTGGCAGCACAGTTGTAGAACTTGAACTCCCGCGTGGCAAGCTCCACCGTCTCGTTGACGAAAATTCTGAGCGCCACAGCCACAAAGTCTAAGGACACAGCACAGGGTGGGTTAAAATGCTCTGCCCGCGCTGTTGGTGGGATATGAGTTTTACACATCTATGAATGGGGAATTATTTTAAATATTCAAGACTTCCACAATTCACGATGGGACAAAACAACACAGGAAGACCGACACATTCTAACACACAGGACATGATCTTTAAATAATTTGTGACAGAGCATGACCTCAAATACCTTTATACTCATTATGTATTAATGCATTAATTTAACAAGACTTAGAGTCTACAGTCTATGGCTCTGTAAAGCTGTACTTATGCACAGCAGTACTTAGAGCTAAATGCTAACATGTTCACAATGACAATGCTAATAGGCTGATGTTTAGCAGTTAATGTTCACCATTTCAATTTAGCATGTTAGCGTGAATGCGTTTGCTCATTAGTAAAAAAACACGTACAGTCCAGACTGATTGCACAATTAAGCCTGAGCGAGACATGGATGTGCGTACCAAACAGTATAAACTAAAATATTAAATCTCTTAAAACGATTTTGGAAATCTAAGACTCAACCTTGGTTATAATGGAGAACAACAGACATTGCCCTGAAAGAGGATGTAGGTTAATTATAAAGGCCATACCTTGGTCCTCAGGTGTATGTGGTATAAGCGAAGGGTTGGGGAGATCGCAGGAGACCTCACCAGAGTCAGACATCATGCCCTCACTATTGAAAGACTCAATGGAGCAGCGCAGACGGTCAGCAAGCCCGATTGCAGGAAGGTAGCGGATGTTGATCTTCACCTGAACACAAAATAATACGTAAAGGATTTTGGAGTGGCTAAGATTATTTTTTTGGGGGCATTTTAGGCATTTATTTGAGAGGAAAGTTGAAGAAATAAAAGAAGAGAGACAGGGGGAATGAGTTTGAATGCAGGAAAGGGCTATAGGTCGGAATCGAACCCTGAGCCGCTGTGGTAAGGACTGAGCCTTAGTACATGGGGTGCACACTCAACCAGGTGAGCTATACAGGCGCGCCTGAATTTGAGTTTTTCAGAGAAAGGATTATTGGCTTAGTAATCACTTCATATAGAATTAATTTCACTGTTCTGTGTATAATTCAAACATCTCTGTGTAACTGTAAAGTTACCATACAGAAGCTGTTTCCGTTTAAAGCCTGGAGATTGGTTGATTGATGTTGGTGGATATACAAATGAAAAGTGAGTCAGAAAGGGAGGGACAGGGAAGTAGCCAGAAATGAAAAAGGAGCAGCTTGAGATAGAAAGTGCACAAGAGAGGCTCTCCATCTTCAGGCTGTTAGAACAGTCAACCAGGTCGGTTATAATAAGCCAGTTTGGAGTTTTCTGGATCGATCAATACAGAGCCAGGAAGACCTAGAGCCCAGGGTCTCCGATTCACAATGGATACAGTTTATTACTCAGGATGTGCATGTAAAAGGGGTTGTGTTCCGCAGAGTGAGAGAGACCGAAAGAGAAGCAGAGAACAAAAGGAGCTAGTGAGTAGAGAAGCAACGCTGTACCTTTTGAGTCTTTTTACAGGAAAGGTACGGGGGAGAGAAGGAGACGATCTTGACACAATCCTGCCTGGGGCTCCACAGCCAGCCATTCTTCTCTTCTGCCCGTCGGCACTCAGACCTCCTGGTACACCTTCAGACGAAGGATAAACAACTCCTATCAGCATCCCATCCCATCCACAAACAAAGCCTATGGACTCTTACAGATTTTTAACGTGCTTCTGTAAATAACAACCTCATGCCCAAGTGACTTCAAGCATGGTCTGTGCAGATTTCCAAGATTATGTTTTATATAGATATATAAAAAAAATACATTCAATGTCCTCGTTTGTATCGAGTTTTGCAGTGTGAAATGTGAAATATGTCACTTTAGGCTCGGGAAGTTATGATGGCTGTATTTGACTACTTTTTTTTACATACAAAAATCAATACTAATCGAATGCTGAAATTCGAGTAGTGTAGTAAATATTAATAATAGGCTGAATTTGTGCATTAAAAAAAATAAGTGCAAATTTGAATGGTATTATAGAGGAAGATTAGCAGCTCTACTACTATGAAAAACAGCAGAAAATCCCATTCGACAAGCTGGAATCATCAAATGATTTGTGATGAATGACTGAAAAGATGATCAAAATAGTTGAAGATTAATTTCCAATCGACTAACCGATTCATCTTCAAATCATTGCAGCTTCAAATCTTAGTAAAGTGTGTGCCGTGTTTCTGAATAAGTGTATCAACAACTTCCAAAGGAGGACAACTGTTTTTTCCGCTTTTTTCCTTGTTCCTGATCATATCCCTGTAAAATACATGATACATACAGCCTCTTTTACCCTCCAGACCCTGATAAATATAGGCTGATGAGAGTAAACTGCACAGACTGCCTTCGCTGCATGAGACTGACAAACAGCTTTAATTCCTTACGGCTGCACGGACAACAGGAGATGGAATATAAACACAGAGGGGTACTAAAAGTGTCTGCAATAAAACACTGAACAAATACCCCGCTGTGTTTTACAGATGGAATTGCATGTGGGTGTTTGTGCTAGTCTGTCGCGGTGCGCATGCATTTATAAGTGTGTGTGTGTGTGTGTGTGTGTGTGTGAGTGTGAGGGTGAGAGAGAGAGAGAGAGAGAGAGAGAGAGAGAGAGAGAGAGAGAGAGAGAGAGAGAGAGAGAGAGAGAGAGAGAGAGAGATCTTCACCTGCCCTCCAGGACACACCAGCCACAGTAAGGGTCCCTCAGTTCCACACATGATTGGCAGTCTTTCTTTTGGAGGCACGTCTGCACTGGCACCTTGGTGATCTGGAGCATTACAACATGAAATATGATAAAACAGTGAACCTTAGGGGAGAAATTGCACAAAACTACTAGAAATGCTCTTTGGTTTGTTGCAGGTGTGGAGAGTGGGAGTAAAACATGTCCTGTCACAGCACACGGTCTCTCATGTCTGCTCCCCATGTTCAATTACTAAAACAATTCCCTCTGTCTACATACTAAATGTGTATTGTTCCCAGTGGTGGACAGACTTTGCCACGTTCATTTACTGTACATATGCTTGAGTGCTTAAAAATGATCAGATTGGCCAGGTGTTCAGAGGGGAGGAGGTAGGCAGGGTTTGAACATTTCTCTAATATAATCTAGTCTTGTTCCAGACCTCTGAATCACATCTCAGAGTTGTTCAGTAATGCAAATAGACTGAATGAAGGGAAATGATTGCAATTTAGTCTTAATATCAGGTTACATATGGGACAATTATCAGTTACACTTTACCTGAAGGTATCTACATAAGTGTGAAATGACACGGTCATGAATGTGTCATAAACATTATAAACAAGTGATAAATGTTTATGACAGTTATTTAAACATGTTCAACATCAATAAACTTATAGTACTTTTGCATTTCAATTTTGTAACTATTCACTTCCCATTTCCTCTCACAGTTTCTTTGTAACAACTTATCACACCAGATCTGTTGATCTTATATTCCGTTCTACAGAAGTTTTCGATTAGGTACAGAGGTCCACTTATATGGAACAGCTATCCTGCTTCACTTCGCAGTCACTCCTCATTTCTGATTTTAAAGATCCTCAACAACTTCTCTTGACAAAGTACAGCCCTATGATACCGTGTATGAAAGCAGTGCAAATATATGTTATTGAAATCCTTGTTTTTCTTTCTTTTTTCTTCCCTGGTTTATTTATCACTAGTATTTTTGTTGTTTGGAAATTGTATTATTTTCTTTCTTTTAGATATTTTAAAATATCTATGTCCATTTGTAAATTGGAGGCAAACATACTGTATTCAGCTGTCTTTAATTTCAATGTTTGTTTTTTTACAAACCCTCAGAGTTTTTTTGATGCAACCCGTGCATTTTCTTAAATGCACAAATAAAGAACTAGTTTGTAGACTTGGCTCCACGTCAATCACCTACAACATAAAACTGCAGCTTACATGTTAACGCATCTGCAATAATCGTCCAATAATGTAACATACTTAACAATATCAACTTCTGAATAGGACAATTCTGTAAGAGTACTCTTACTTTTGATTCCTAAGGACATTTTCTGATACTTTTATGTGTAATGACACGTTTCTACATTTTGGTATCAACTCATTTTGGCTTGAATGTAACAAACGTTCATTATTATAAAAAAGTTACACACTAAAGCTTGTCTACTTTCTTCAGTTTTAAGTTATTTATTATCAAATGCACGAAAATTACATAAGCAGTCAATGTCAATAAAAATGGGTCTCAGGCTCCCTCCAACAATGTTCATTAAATATGTATAAAAAAGAAAATCACACAAGTAAAAAAACAAAATGAGAATCTAAGACATAAAATAGTGCAAGTTAACATATAGGGATTAAATAAATAAAATATAAAAAAAATAAATGTAATATACATTTGTGGTCAACATTTATAGCAAATTAATACGATGAATGTAAACGGGAATGTAGTAGGTGTATATGCATAAAGTAATGAGGAGTATAAATATACAAATGTAAAGTGCTACATGACTGCAGGGATTGTGTTTTCGGCTCTGAATTCTGCCAAAATGCAGGTAACCTACACTCCGTACTGTGCCTAAACGCCTTATATGTGATATGTGTAACAAAAGGGCCCTGACATACACACCTTTTTCTCTGTGGTAATGTAAAGGTGGCTTTGACTGAGGTCAAAGAAAAGGTTCTTGTTGACCTTCTCTCCCATGGTGTCGCCAGGAGTTGTACTGTACATGTCGTACTGTACGTGTACATGCTGCTCCATGGTCAGGTGTACCTGGAGAGAAAACAAAAGATAACACTGTCAGACAAAGTCTTTAATTACCACATTCTGCTTCCCTCAGGTAAAACTAAAAGCTCTAAGGAAAATGAAAAAGAAATTAAAGCTGCGAGCAGCGATGGACGGGCCCTCGCGCCTCTGCGCGCGTCGGCGTTACCGGCAGACGCTGCTCCTTGCGACCGTGCATTTGCACGGCACTCAGACACCGAAAATCGACACCAATGAAAAGGCAACTCCCCGCTGAGTTCAACGATACCTCACACAAGACTCTACGTCATACGGTTCATTAGCTGTGAAAAGGGGCGTGGCTTGAACATAGGGGGCGGGCCAAACATCACCAATGAAGAATGAAGTCTCTGCTGAGTTCAATGATACCTCACACAAGGGTATACCTTAAACGGTTGAAATGTTATGAAAGGGGCGTGGCTTAAGCATAGGGGATGGGCCAAACCATCACCAATGAAGAATGAACTCTCTGCTGAGTTCAATGACACCTCACACAAGACTCTACCTTAAACGGTTCAAATGTTATGAAAGGGGGCGTGGTTAAAGTATAGTGGGCGGCTCAGTATCACATGTAGACCACACATAATAATATAAGTTTCATGTAAATCGGATGATGTTTGTCATATAAGGCGCATTTCCTGTTGCCAGCGGGGGGCGCTATGACCAAAAGTCAATTTTGGCCTGTAGGTGTCCTCAGGCCTGGACTCTTGTCAATCGTGAGAAATTTCGGGCAGATACGACAACGTACACTCAAGTTACAACAACTTCTTTGTTCATCGCTAAACACTCAAAATGGCCGCCACGCCACGCCCAAACCGTCTGACGAAAAGTTTTTCTTTTAATAACTTTTCATTGTTAAGGTGTTGGGATGGTACAGACCAAGTTTGAAGTGCATCGGATGAAATCTGTAGGAGGAGTTCGTTAAAGTATAGCACCTTGCCTTTTAGGCCTACTTCCTGTTGCCACTAGGGGGCACTATGACTAAGTAAATATCGGCCTTTATATGTCCTCAGGGTTGGACTCTTATGAATCCTGAAAAGTTTCGAGCCAGTTGGACAATGTACACTCGAGTTACACCCACTTCCTGTTTCTGCGGCGAAACGCACAAAATGGCCGCCCCGCCACGGACACGCCCTATGATGAAAAGTTTTTCTTTTAACAACTTTTCATCTTTAACATCTTAAGATGGCACAGACCGAGTTTGAAGTTGATCGGATGAAATCTCTAGGAGGAGTTCGTTAAAGTACGACATGTGGAAATGGCCAAAATCGCACTAATTTCGAACTTTGAAATCAAAATGGCGGACTTCCTGTTGGGTTTAGGGTATGGCTCCAATGACGTGTTTTGTACATTTTGACATGTTACATATGTATACCAAGTTTCGTGAGTCTACGTTAAACGCACTGCATGGGCTCAATTTGTTTAACTTTCTAGGGGGCGCTAGCGAGCCATTTTTGTGCGCCTATTACCTAAACCCTTAGAATACGTACATTTTCACCAGACTCGATGCGACCGCCAAATTTGGTGAGTTTTTGAATACGTTAGCCCAAAAAGGCAATTCATTTGCCGGGAAAGAAATAATAATTCCTTCAGTTTCAATAGGGCCTTCGCCGCTGTCAGTGCTCGGGCCCTAAAAAAAGAAAAGTCGAGCAGACAAGAGCAACATCTCAAAAGACAACTCCACCTTGAAGACCTCCCCCTGGGTGTTCCCCAAGAAGGCGATGGTGTGATCATTCTCCACAGCAACAGCCACGGCGGTCAGAAGGCCAGGTTTGGTCCACACCGCATTTGCCTTTAGGGCAAATTTCGGCTTGCTGGCTAGAGGGGAAGGCAGAAAGTCTGCGCCACACTTGTAGTTTGCCAAGGTATTCTTCTGTAAAAGAAAAGGAACAACAAAAAGAATGAGGACACATTGTGACCCTTTAATCCAAAGAACTTGAGAGGGAATCAAACCCCTTAGCAGTGTGGTAGGTCCTCTACTAACTAAGCTCTATGACACAGGGCTGAAAATACGTTCAACCACTTTTTCCACCAGTGTTCATTGAAGGCCAGCATTTTCACAAGTGTAGATGAAATACAAATGTTTTCAGTATGTTTTGTTTGATCATTTCTTTGATCAATATAAGAATAAAACCTTTGTTTTAGGATGTCATTCAAGTTTGGGATAACAGAGCTACAGCAGCTTATGTTAATACTCACTGAGCAGAAAATGACTCATATATGCAAATATATGTTCTGTGTTGCACTACAGGAGAGATTTGATTGATGAGATATTCACCCATGATGAACAGGGGCCTGCTTTATTTATGGTTGAATGAAAATATTGTTGATATTACAGCCATTTCTGTTAGAGTAACACCTAATTGTGTTTTTGAGACATGAATCTGTTCTGCTCAAATTGAAACTGTTTGAATGCAAACAGCAGCATGCCTCTCTTCATGATGGGACAGTATTGGCAGGTGTTACAAAGTCATATTTATTTTTCATTTATTTATTTTTTACTTTGTATTTACATCATCTACAGTAGATTTGAAAAAAAAAAATTAAAAAATCATAAAAAGGTTTTCTATGAAAGATGGTGATTTTTCTTTCCCCACCACAGCTATATTGTTTTATTCTGGATGAGTTGAGGGAATTGGAAAAAGAGACACGGAAGGAGGGAAGGTGTGTGAGACAGAACGAGAGCTTTAAACAGAACAATGACAAAAGGGTCTGCAGAACAAAGTAAACACTAAAACATTAAAGTAAACCGTGACACATCCATGCATTATTGATTACTGCAAAGGGAATTCTTCAAAACATATCCCACTCACATCTGTTATTCCAAAAAAAGAAGAAAAAAAAAAAAAAAGTTTAAACTTTAATCAGCTGACACAAAAGAAGTACTTGCCGCAATTTTGGATGTGCAGAATTCGTCAGTTTTAGATGAGTAAGGGATGTCCACAGCAGGGACCCCGGATATTTTCCCCGAGTCGCTGTAACAGGCGCTGATGATGTCCACCAGTCGCTCATTGATGGAGTTGAGTGGGTACATGCAGAGAGCGGAGTCGCTGGGGTCGTCATCTGGACTTGCCACCATGAACAGAACTTTGTTCCAGTAGTCGACCTTCCCATACCCACCTAATTCAGTCATGGCCCGCGCAAGCTCTTTTCCTGGAGAGGCCACATACGCGGCTTGGACTTTGTTGTATCGGTTATTTTGGCCGCAGTTTAACTGGAGCTCCGTGTGGGAGTAGTAATGGTGGTCGTCTTCGCAAAGACGAGACACAAAGGTCAGGTTTTTATTATCCGTACCATCAAGTGTCCTTGAAAAGAGGAAATAAACAAAACCATTATCTTTGAAGGCAAGGCGGAAGTCATGCAGGTACTTGGGAACAAATGGCGTCGTCTGAACCGTAGATGCCTCAATGATGCTCTCAAACACGACCCAATCACGGAAGTCCTGAAGGATTCGTGTGCTGATGAGTTTTGTACTGTCGAGGCTTCCGTAGCCCTTCCCAACAAGAAACACACTGAAGGCGTTCCCATCTTTTGAGTAGTTGGACATAACGCCCACCACGTTCACGTTATCCTCTATGCTAGCCACGTAAGTCCTCTCTCCTTTACTGTCACTGTAATACAGCTGCTGTTCCACATTGGTCAGGTTTAGGAGGGAGCAGATGCCTCGATAGCGGCTGCCGCAGACTATGAGTGAACCGTTTGAAGGCTGGACCAGCAGAAGCTTGTTGAGGTTGGGCATGGGCTTTGTGTCCTGGCAGGCAGAAGCAGGAGGCGTACAGGTCCGGGCATCCTCTCTGGGGCCCGTCTCGGCACGAGCCTGCAGGCGGAGTGACGGCCCCAGCTGGAAAATGGTGTTGACAGCCCCCAGGTAGATTCGACCAGTCTGGGGGTCCTGGACCACATTGTTGATGGCGGTCTCTGTGGTGAACTCCAGGATGGGGACGTTGCTGCTCTCCTCCTGGGCTTGTGAGACTGACTGGCAGAAGAGAAAGAGGAGGAGGGAGACCCAGCTTGCCATCTCTGGAGAGAACAGAAAGGGAGAGGTGTTTCATTATTAATGCAGTTTAATGCACACATAAATGAACACAAGAATACAGTGTAGAGTAGGTATGTGGTAACATATAACACTAAACACACTCACAATCTAATGTCATGTGAACCAGTCCAATGGCCTAATCACGAGAGTTTAAAGGAATAGTTTGACATTTTGGGAAATACGCTTCTTAGCTTTCTTGCAGAGAGTAAGGGGACATTTACCTAGCCCCTTTTCACAGATTTTTGTACAGATGACAAAAAAAAACAACCACATGACATATGATATATACATATATGATATGTTAATGCCGGATGTTTCCCACTGTTTCCAGTCTTTCTGCTATGCTAAGCTAACCATTTCTCCAGCTTCATATATTTTTTTTTTTCATGCATTTCTTTGGTAAAAAAGTAGTTACTACGAAAACTGTTCACACCAAGGTGTGTGGATTACCCAGAGTAATTGTTTATGGTTGTGTGTTGCTGATTTTAAGCACCACAAATAAAATTCCCATTTCTGACACCGAAATCACCAAAAAATCTCAGAGACAGATACCTTTAAACTTGGCCAAATAAAACCCAAACTATACATATAATTTAGGTATACTGACACTTCCAGAGTCGTACATATGAAGCAAACTATGCCTTAAGCTAAATTTGTGTAGTGCAGCTGTTTGTGTGTGACTCAACTTCCTGCTCCACTGCTATAAAAGGGCGTGTTATTTTGGATTTAATTGACTTAATATCAGAAATGATCGCTGGTGAAAAAATAAAACTGCTCTGTGTAAAGAAAGAGTATAAATAAAGAAAGATTAAAGCCGAGAGCTAGATCTCAAACCATAACACAATAAAAGCCTATTTAAAAAGCTTGGATCCATTCCAACTTCATTTGCACTTTGCTTTTTTTCAACACCTCCAAGCACTGTGTGCTCAGGAAGTACACTGTTGTCTCGGTAAACATGATCAAACAATATCTCTGTAAAATACAGACAGCATCATGTACCGGCTATCAGCAGGTGCTTGTGGAGTCCTCGCTCACTGCTGTTTGCCCAGGCTGTGGTAAATATGGAACTGCAGGTGGCTTTGAAGCAGCTATTGCCCACACAGCAAATGTGGGTCTATGTTTGCATGAGGTTTCCAGCTCAAATAGCATCCTCAGTCTTATTCCACCTTGCCAGTCAAGTCCACAAGCACATTTGTCAAACTGAAAACCCCTGATGAAACTTCCAGGAGGTCCCTTTCCAAAGCTGTGTTTTATTATGATAACCTGCCTTCCCTCACTGGACTAAGTGGGGAGACCACTGATTAGACATTTACCCAGGAGGGAAACTTGTTAATTTCACTAGCAACTCCCATTAGCATTTAAGTGCTGACTACTCGATTTGATGATTTTATTTTTCTGCCACAGTCCTTCTCCCCCCTGCCCAGTCCCACAACCAATTTCACTATGTAAATGTATTGTGCCCTTTTCAATACATAGCCTTAAATATGTCAATTAAAATTTGATATAGTGCAATAAAACCTCTGTCTGTGCTTATTCAGGACAGAAATGTTTGCGGGCGGTTTTTACAGCTTTAATTAGGGAAGGGTAGTCAGCGTCTTGTCAAGATTTAACTAAGAGGAGCAGACAAAAGAAAAATGTAATTTGAGTTAACATGCACATTACAGGGGTGGACAAAATAAAAAGGAACATCATGTAAACAACAATTTTAGCTCTAGAGAAACAAAACTTCAATTACAAAGACCCATCCACTGGCCAAGTTGAATGACAATTACAAACGTGTCAGGCGCCACAATAACTCACTTTTATGTTTGAGTTTTCAAGGAAGTGTTACAAAAACTGCATAAACTGCAAAACGTTCTTGCAGCCTCACAATGTTGACAACATAAACAATGAAACTGCACTGACAAGAGTGGTGGAAAACTGCAAAATGTTCACAGAAAAAAAATGATCACAGACTTAAATGAACACCTCTGTGAGGCAATCTCGGAGGCATGAACAGGAATCACAGAAAAATCAATTTAGGCCACAATAAAGTGAACGCTTGAATGCACTGCTTGTGATAACTGACATGTGTCATTTCTGTGCTCATTATTTGACACTTCAAATGTGCACTGAGGGTGTGAACGTTGGTGTCAGTAACACTGACCCACATCTTATTTATTGCCTTCCACCACCTACCTCAATTAAACCTTTTTATTATTTTATCTTTTACGGGTTCTTTTTTTCTCCATTTTCACATTTGTTACTGATTTCTGTCTCTGAAAGGCGCTACAGTTTATACATGCAGAGGTTCATCATAATTACTTCTCAGTTTGTAGTCAACTGACCTTAGTATACTCCATTAGCCAGACTGTGTTTTCTCACCACAAGCTGCTATCTGACGGATGGTTAACCAGTTTTGACTACGTTCAGGTAGTCCGACATGTCACATGACCTTTAATGTGCTTTTTTTCTTGGTGTTTGTGGAAACACCTGGCAGAAAAATCTAGTGTTTTGCATTATCAGCAGCTCTTGTACATACCAATTAAACCTAGTGTATGTCTATGCATCTAAAAAAATGTGAAATTAAACAACAGCTGTTTGCTAGTTTTTTTTTTTCTGTTTTTGTACACAACACGGAATACCATGCTGTCTAAATATTGGATGGGATTGTAAATATGGACAGTAATTGAAGCATGACTGCCTCTCTGAATGTACCTCCATTGTGTGCGATCCGCCAAAAAAATATGTAATATCCATATGTCCATCAATTCGCTTGGCCACGATACAGACCACACAGAGAGACTCCACAAAAGGTGGATTATGTCAATTGTTTCAGTAACAGAAAATGACTTGATTCCTTTGACTTCCGATCAAACATGCGGTTACAAAGCAACTTTCTCAGTCTGTAATGCACAATGAAAGGACAATGTCTCCGGGCGTTCATTTAGGTTTCAGAAAGTTCTAGTTCCACTTACATCCATGACTTCAAAGAGTCCTTTTCCTACTCATGCAAATCCTATAGCCAGCCCTAGATCAGGAAAAAAAAAAGTGTCACACCAATTTTCCTCAGATGCTGCATTGTGGGTCAGTAGAAAAAGAAATTCTTTACATATTTCAAAGGAGCCTGTTCTCTCCTAGGATGTCTCGTTCTGTCGCTCTATCACTTTTCATCCTTTTTTCATAGGCTTAATCCTGAACGCTGGAATTAAAGAGGCTTCAAAGAGCTGAGGAGAGGCAGATGTCTGGTGGGGGTGACACAGGTGGAATGAGGCCTATTCCTCCACAGACCAGCCTACCTCTCGTGTCTCAACATGTCTCTAAGCGGTTGTGAGAGAACATAGCAAGTGGGCATAGCATCCAACACGTGGCTATTCTGAATAAATAACAAGCTGCTAAATTTAGAGGCTGCGTCAGCCTGCAGCTAATGAAGCCTCCAATGGCTTGGGATAAATAATGATGAAACACATCACGTGCTAATGAAGCTGGCACATCTGAAAAAATGTGATCCTGTGAAAGACACAATGGATAAATTAAAACTGCCAGCTTTTTTTTTTATTATTTTTTTAAGAAATGTCAAATATTTCTCTGCACAATTTTCATTTTAGCGTTATAGGAAAAGGACAATTTTTACACAGAATCACTAACTGAACTGACTATACTGAATCCTCATCGTCACTGAGCGAATCAGTACTTTTAGAAGTGGAGCTCCCCTCACTGGTGACTATACTCATTGTTGTTGAATGTTTATAACTTCCTCGTTGAAAGCTTTTCTTTAAAGCTAAATAAGCGATAATGCTGCAATAACTCTGTAGCAAATAGGTGGGTCTGGAGCTATCAACCTGAAAAGTTATCAAGCTTTATAAAGCTCATTCAGCTTCCTAGTTTTTATTATATATCTTAATGTCAGTTTTGTGGATTGTGTAAACACTGGGCACAACAGTAAGCAGGCTTCCAAAGACTTTTACTATGATCAAACTAATATTCAGTAAAGATAAACTTCATCGGTTGCACAGAGCTGTCTAGTTCTTAGATTATCCTAAGTAGGACTAATTTCCAATACATCCTTGGAAAACATTCTATCTTGTTCTATCTGTATCTTTGGCTAACTTTAAGATAAGACTAATCTAAGAGCAAATTGGACTGGCCTGACACAATAGTCTAAACAGTCTAAAATATATTTGTGAAAAAAGGACTTTATCATCTTTTGCTGACAAAGTCTAATATGTTGTATTTTTATAGATATACTAGAATGTTGTCAATAAACCAAACCAAACCAAAACTTAGGCTATAAACAGTGCTTGTATTAGCCTAGTTATGTATGCTACTGAACCTAACAGCAACACATTGAAAAACTTTATGAACAGTGATGCTAAGTGAATGAACTTGATCGACACGATTTGATTCAGCAAAGTGATTTGTAATTTCCACCTCCATTTTTGTTTCTATTGTTTGAGTTGAAATAAACATTAAGAGAAAAACTGCTGAGGTACTGCATGCACAGGCTTGAAAATAGCACATGTCGGGACAGGAAAAGAATCTCTCAGCAGAGGCAGGTGAAAGATAATTGAAAAATGGCAGGTGTGCACACAAACACACACAGATTCATTGGCTTAGAGAAACATGTGCACGCACCAATATGTGCACCGGCGCAGTTTGAAGTGCTGACAAGGTAATCCCACTCCAACCACACAGAGACACTCTTCTCTTCAAACAGACACGCTGTGTTTCTTTGACACAGGGGCACTAAAGCCCAGCATGGCAGTCTGCATGCCTCTCGGCCAATCCTCTCGCCACACAACACCTACATCCCCCCTTTCTAGGACAACACCCACCAGGAGGAAGTCTACGAGCGTGCCTGTGTATGTGTGTGTGTGTGTGTGTGTGTGTGTGTGTGTGAGATGATTAGAGCACACACAAACACTTGTGCAACTGCTGACCTGACAAGTTTCAAACCAGCATGAGTGCTCCTCTCACTCATTAAAACAGATAGGAAAGGAAACTGATATAATAAATAAAAAACAGACATCCTACCCTAAAAACATAATGGAATATCACCCCATACTGCGATCATTCATATTCAGCACTTTCTTTATCGGAGAGCTGGCTTTGACAGATGCCAGGGTCTGACATTGATGTGGGAGGTGTCTTCACATTGAAGCCGCATTCAGTGTTAAACGCTGATAAAAGTGAACTGCTATTAAATTACTTGCATGTCCCCAGAAGCCTCTGGGCTGGGTGGAGAAGGGGGTGGGGGGGAGGTGTGGGGGGGTTAATGGTCTAAAGTGAATTGTGCCATGTCTCTCGCAGTGTGTAGTGTGCTGAAGAGGCCTGCTAAAGTATGTACAAGGCAAACATGACAACGTGGGTTAAGAGCCATACATGGAGGCGGAAATGAGCAGTGATGCCACGTAACGCGTTACTTGTAATGCGTTACTCTAATCTGACCACTTTTTTCAGTAACGAGTAATCTAACGCGTTACTATTTCCAAACCAGTAATCAGATTAAAGTTACTTATCCAAGTCACTGTGCGTTACTATTTTTGTCATTTTCCTTAGTAAAAATATATATTTTTGCTTTCTTCTTGCGTCTCGGGGAGTGAAGTCACGTATGCAACAAGTCACGTTTTCAGCATGTAGTTCACGTTTACCACGCAGCGACACAAACGTAAACAACAATGGAGGGAGCAGAGAGATGTGCGTTTTCTAGCTGGAAATACAGTCACTATTTTGAGTTTGTGTCCGCTAAAGACGGCAATACTAAGGTTCGTTGTACACTCTGTGCTGGTGGCGACAAAGTGCTATCTAGCTACAAAAACACTACGTCAAATTTGAAGAAACATTTGGAGTCGCAGCACTGCAGTCAAACTTACAGAGCAAGTCCCACCAGGTGGTGCCAAGCAGAGAGCAGGAGGCCCCCCACCACCCAAACAACAAAAGATGGACTTCGGTGCAAAACCAGTAAGTGGGGGAGAGTTGAAGAAGTTGGTCGGGCAGTAGGCCTACGTTGTAGCGGAAATGCTGCCCTTAAACACGGTTGACTGGCTCTCTTTCGTGCCATAATAAACCAGATCCCTACTACTGGCAATGCCGAGCTGCCTCACAGTAAACCGGTTGTCATTTTTATGTTGAGGCTGTGGGGGGGGTTGTTGGCAGTTGCTGAATGTAACTAATAAAGTAACTCGTAATCTAACTTCGTTACTTTTAAAATCAAGTAATCTGTAAAGTAGCTACGTTACTTTTTCAAAGTAACTGTGGCAACACTGGAAATGAGGGGCGGATCCTCGTCCTTTATTTTCCCGCCACCGTCCAGGGAAGGAAGGCAGAAACAAGCAGCATTGTTAAAGATGAAACATGAAGTGGGAGAGCGTAGAGAACTCTCTTTCTCTGCATATCGCCCATCTCACTTTTTTTGACATGCAAACGCTCTTGTTCCCTCCTTACAGTGAAATTGTTTCACAAGTTGCAATGGGAGGCTGTTGCGACGACAGCGAATTCCAATTACCATATGAACAATTACCCTGCCGTCAGGGTTGGCAGTTCATTTATTTCAATTTGACTGACTTGGAGAATCACGCTCACCAAAGCAGCCAGCCCAGCCATTGTATTCAGGGCACCAGGCGGGGGATTGATGGGCCAGGTCCATTTCAGTGGGATCCAGCTGCTCTGGCCTAAATATGCTAAGACCTTTAAAGTTGGCCCGTGACCCAAGGACTGTGTAAATCACACTTTGCTCTCCTAATAGACCGTGTGTGTGTGTGTGTGTGTGTGTGTGTGTGTGTGTTGTGTCTCCCAATTCTCACGCCTGTGTGCTTGTGTTTCTGTTGTGTCTACATGTGTCTGCCCTCTTGTGTATGTTTGTCTGTTTTGATATATGACCACAAGTCACGGGTGCGAGCGTAACCCGCACACACCCACACTATCCTTTAAGGCACAGCACTTTTCCTCATTGGGACCGATATGCTGTTTGTGTGTCTGTTTACCGCTCCGTCACCATTTTCAAGGCTCCTGCTATCTCCCCTCTGCCAGCTGGACACTTGAGCAGCGAGTACCCAAAATCACAGGCGCGCGCACACACACACACACACAAACTACAGATTTAAATGTGCATGTGTGCAGGGATACACATACACAGGCACACTCACTACTGCACATTTCATACCTTTCTCGGCAGCCGACCTCAATGTCTATTGTAATCTCTCAAGCTCTGTTTGTCTCTCAAACAAACACAACTTCTCTCTGTCTGGGCAGCAGCAGCTTGGGCTAATCTCCCAATGCTAACTGGCCTCCCCCACCCCCAGCTGGATGTTGCAGCTCTCCAGCGGGACAGAGTGGCTGTTTGCTGTGTGGACACAGCTGGCGGATGTGGAGAACCTGATTAAATGGCCTGGCCTGGCGGAGAAGAGCTACTTTCAGGAGCCAATGGCTTCTCCGACATCGCCGCCACATCCAGACGGTTGCTAATATACACCAACAGGTGTAGGGGCATGCATGCATACACAAGCCCACTAATCAACTCGACTCACTCAGATATGCATCTGAGAGCCAACACGGCATATGAAAAATGCTGCCCACATCCACAAGTAGGGCTGCAACTAAAGAAGGTTTTCATTATCAATTAATCTTCTGAATTCTTTAATAAATCAATTAATAGTTTGGTCTATAAAATGTCAGAAAACTGAATAAAGCTTAAAATGAGGTCCTACAATTTCTTGTTTTGTCTGACCAACAGTCTTAAACCAAAGTTACTCCATTTAAACCAATTAAAAAACTGCAAATCTTCACATTTGAGAAACTGGAAATAGCAAATGTTTGACATTTTTTGCTTGATATATGACTTAAATGTTTAACTGATTCATTTTAAAATGCCCATCAAGTAATCGCTTAGTTGACTAATCGTTTCAGAAAGTCATTTTCTTTGCGACACATTGCTTGATAGCTGCAGGGAATTTCTTTTCTCTCTCTCTCTCACTACTGTCAGAAGATCAGACTCTCTTTAAAGAACAGGTGATTTAATGTCTTGCTCAAGGGCACTTCAGCAGGTTTGATGCTTGCTCTCTCACACACACACACACACACACACACACACACACACACACACACACACACACACACACAAAAAAAACACAACACACACACACACACACACACACACACACACACACACACACACACACACACACACACACAAACCCTGCTTCCTCTGGTTGGAGGGCAGCTTCTTTAATCTGTACAGCACCCTGAGGCGATCCTCTGCTCCCAACACACACTCACTCTCCACATACATGCATACAGCACGCATTTACGTTGCAACACACATGCAGCCACAATTAAGAAGTCAGGCAGGCAGACTGACTGCTGGGAAGGAATCCATTACACACCTTATTGGTCATAATGATTTCACTTCACCAGCATAAACGCCAATGAGCCATGAAGGTATCTTGTAATGTGGTTTAGTCTCAGTGCCCAGCTTTAGTTTGGTTTCAAGGGGAATACTGATCTTATAGTGACTGATTGCTCGCCTGCCATTTTATAGGAATTCTGATGAAAAAGATGTCACCAATGTGTGTTTATAGCTTCGGTATTAAAGGAATAGTTTTGGAAAACATGCCTTTTTGCTTTCTTTCCAAGAGTAAGATGAGAAGACAAGAAGAAGATATCAATCTCATGTCTGTGTCAGTGCAGAGATGGAGGTGGGAGCGCTCAAAATAAAGCAGAGAGAAGCATCAAGCCTGGTTCTGTCCAATGTGAAAAAAATTACAGCTTCCAACACCTCAAAGCTCAGCAATCAACACTTTGTATCTCGTTAGTTTAATCAGTGCATGAACAATTTGCTTATCCGGTTTACAATTTGTTTCTCCATCTGTCATGTACTTCTATGCAGCATTAGCATGGCTTTAGCATGGGCTGCCAGACATGGTTGGTGTGGTTGCTGTGCTTGCTACCAAACCTGGTAACCTCACTGTGATGAGGAAAGGAGTTCAGTATGCAAGCCTTACTTTTTCCATAAACACTATTTTTGCACCTACATGTGATGTAAGCATAATTAAGCACCTTCCCTTAAGGGACCTCACTCAGGACGTTTACATGCACTCAAGAAACCAGAGAACTCAGGTTATACCCTAGTAACCTGGTTACCGTGTACATGCAACAGGTCAGTAATGAGATGTCTTTCCTACCACAGACCTTAATTTGCTTTTCTTACTTAATTTAATTGATGGTGCTTACCGCTGACTTTTGATTTTTGTTGCTAGGTGTGTGTCTGTGACTGAGCAGTGAGAGGACAGACAGACAGAGCAAAGCTTCTCCTCACGCCATGAAGGTGTTTAAATTTATCAAACAAGTTCAGCAGGGGGGGAAACAGACTTATGTAGACTTCTAGAGGATACTTTGTGTTAGTTTGTGTTGGTATTACCTTAAATACGAGGATGCACCACTTGTAATTATTACGTGTAATTATGAGTCCTTTCATCCCAAGCCCTGCTGTTACTTCTCCTGCACATACATACTTGTAAAGAGCAGATTACAAACTTGATTAAAAGAAATGGGGGTCCGCCAGGAGATACAGTAATTATGTTTTTTTTTTTATTCCCCTACCCATTTACATGGCATTGAAGAAATCATCTTACTGGAGAAAGCCCAATGTAACCTGGTTACTGATGTACATACTGTTACAACAAGCTGCGCCCAGTCACTGCACCCATCTGTTGTTCACCAAGAAATAGTTCCAGCAAGTAACTCCCCTGAAACCACAAGTTGGTTTCTTATACAAACATGTTTGCGTATGCATTAAACAAAGGTGTTACATGTGAGCTTTACAGATGTTGGTAGGTGTATTTTTAATGCAAAAGACATGTGATCAATATTGATCTCATCTAAGTCTTGGAAAGAAAGCAAATAGGTGCATTCCCACAAAATGTTGAGCTATACCTTTAAACACAGGTAGGAAAGTGTATGAATAGAGCACAAACTGTGAGAGATGAAATCTCTCTGGTTCTGTCTAGACGTGTGAGAGCTGAATGAGCGAGAGGTAACCTTAGGAAAGAAGGTAGGAGGCATGAGAGATGATCGAGAGACAGGACCAGAGGGGGGGGGGACAATCACACACACATTACTGACTTGAGTCTCAATAGTTCCTTTGTGCTAGTTGGCAGGTGCCTGTCACTTGTCAAAATGAGTCAGAGAGTGGATGTTGACTGAGCACTGGAATAGTGGTAGCATAAGCGTTGGCTGAGGCCCAGTAAGATTCCAGCTTTTGGTAATGACTAACAGCTATCAGGTAATAGCACAAAGATTAGCTAGCTCTCCCCGGCATATGGAGAAAAGGTCACATTTGGAGCTTATAAGGTAATGGCTAAATTAGCTGCAAAAAATACCTCATAAAATGAAATAGCTTCCAGCGAGAAGGAGTACTTTCCGCTGGCCGTGCAGAAGGAAATAGACTGGGCTACTTTTTAATTAGTCGGACGACGAGAACTAATCACAGGAAGGTTAGAGTCTGATAAAATGTGTGAATGCCTCGACACAAAACCTCAAGTCATAACACAAGAGCAGCCTCTAACTTCCTCTTTTGCTCACAAATATTAATGAAAAACCACATTTCCTTGGACTACCTCCAACCCAACTCCTTAGGGTCACACACTTCCACCAAATGTTCTTGATGCTATTGAAACCACTCCACAACACTCGTCCCTCCATCCGCTGACCCTCACAATCATCCATCATCTATCAGTGTTTCTGCAGCCGAAGGGGAGAGAGCTGCTAAGCAGGGCCTGACTAATGGCTAAACAAACACCATTATCAGGCCTCGGTGGCCGAATGCTGAGCTACAGGAGTCCCAGAGCAGCTGAGGCTCTTTAATACTTAATCCCCGCTGCCCTGCTCTGCTAGCGGATGCTCTAAACTAAACTAGGATGGGTGGCACTGAAGGTCAACTTATGAGGGAATAAGCACAAAAACAGAGAGGAGATTTGAAGTAAAGAGGATCGTTATGCATACATTGCACACATATGCACAATCACTTATTGCAAAAGCTGAGTGGAGAATAGACTGTATTAGGAGGGGCTAGACAGAAATGTTGCCCACTCGTCTTGGCCAATTCCCTCTCTAAAAAAAAAGGCTCAGGGAGAAGTTAATGAGCCTGTTACAGCCGCACAGTTCCCCTGATAAGGCCGCTGATTACACCACATGTTCGGGCAAGAGGACTGTGCATGTGTGTGTTTGCATGCACATTTGTATTTGTGTCACCTGACCCAAAGCGGTCATCTGCTAATCGTATGTTCACAAGTCAGGAATGCACATTTTCTGATAAACACACTTTCACACACCAATCACTACTCTCGAGGCGCAATCTAGTCCTCTCACACTCGCTCGCCTACATACACCAGCTAAGTCACACCCATGATCACATTTCTCTCACTCACACACATACACACTCAATCAAGTGTGACTGAGTGGGCAAGCCACTCAATGAGAGTGGGTGATTAGGCCCTCAGAGAGGAGGCCTGACCTTTCCCTTCATATCAAGTCCTTCTTGCGCATGTGTGTTTTTATGAGTCAGTGGCTGTAAGCTCTCGGGCCCGCACCACTTCACATCGAATGTCACTGACTTAAATGAGATGGCCAAACAGACAGTAGGCTGGAAGAGAGAAGCCAAAAATAGAAATAACCTAAAAAAGAAAGGAGAGAGAAAAAGAGTGCTGTCACAGATCAATCTTCTGTCTTGGTTGTCTCCATTTTTGCATAAAAAACAGCAAAGCTGAGATTTTAAAATTCCTTGTTGGTTGTGGAAATACCGTGCAGGCCCTTGTGGGTACACAAACCTCCCCCTCCTACTGTCGAGATGGTTGAGTCTGCACTTCCACGTTCTCAGAGCTCAGACGGACAGAGAGGCAGACCGTTGAGTCAGGCCTCTGAGGAGCAAGTGAGCAGGGGGCAACTGAGGTTTTGTTTGCGGGTTTGATGAGCTACTAAATGCAGAGGGTTAGTTAGCAGCCAAATTATATTTATAGGGTCTTTTTGAAGTACACAGAGCTTGTGTACCAGTAGACAGAAAGATGTTTGAGTCCATGTTTTACCTCTTACAAGGATAATCAGTTTATTACAACCTGCATCTTATGTTGTAACAATGTTGGTAACAACAGCACTCACCAGGTACACTGCCCGAAGTATGGGGATGAGACAACATCACTACAGCTGAATCGATCAACAGAAAATAAATTAACTATTTTAATAGAAAGATAATTGATTAGTTCGTTTTTACCCCTATATGATAGGAAACCAAATCTTTATGGGCTTTGAACTGTTGGTCAGATTGATTACCGTCAGACAGATTTTTCGTTGTTTTCTGACATTTTAAAGACCAAACAATTCATTGTTAATAACAATTAATTAGCAGATCAATTTAAGAAAAGAAAGCATACGATCCAGCTCCACACATCACAAAAAGGAAGTTCAATGAGGCAAGAAGCTCCAACTGTCAGAGAATCAGACACGTTCAAAAAATCCCCAGGTTGTTTGGAAGAGAAAGAAAAGGTAAAAGGTAAATCTATTACCTGAAGTGTCTGTTGTAAACACCCATCACAGGTTCATCTGTGACCTTCCACAGTTGTTTTCCACAGTTGTGCAAAGAGGAATTATAACACTTCAGGTTGGCCCACTTTTAGTTTTCCCCTTCAAATAAAAGTGGCTTTGGTAAAGGTTTACAACCTGTCGGAATCATCTGACTGCTTGCTTTTCACCCCATCTGACTTTATTGTAGCGATGTCGCCATCTTCCCAGATCCCAAACAGTTACTTTGGTGAGCACAATGTTGTCATATCCGATAGAAATGATGACCAACACTATAAAAACAAGTTGAGACAAACTGGAATTATCCTTTAATAGCAGGTTAAGTTATGTGATGCTGGCGGGACTACTTCCCATCTGTCTCGTCTCGCCCCTTTCCTCGGCTCTCTCCTCCCTTCATCACCGCAGATCTCAGAGGAGATAGTGAACCGGCACTCACCGTTGACGGGCCGGAGGACGTGTGGCGCGACGCCCAGGTTAATTAAGTTTGAAATCGTGGAGATGATCAGTGGTGCTGCCACTCAGGCTGCCAGCCTTCCTCCACTCCCTCGCCATGCCCCTGCTGCTACCAAAGTGTCTAGGCTGTCTGACAGGTAGAGAGGTGTTTGTGTGAGAAAAATAATGTGTTATTTTGTATGTGACTTTGAAAGGGACGAGAAACCAGAAAGGGCTGTGAAACTATAAATCAATCGATTGATTGATTAGGCAGATTTAATTTCTTCCTTTTTTTTTTTTAAATTAAGGTGTTGTATGCAGTACAGACACTTTGTGATTTGGGGCTATATAACTAAAATAGACTTTACTTGCCTGGAAAAGTAATGATTTTAATTATCAATTAATTGTTTAAGTCACTCATCAAGGAAATCAGCAACACATTGAATGAAACATAAAATGTTTGCTTGAAAAATGAATGAAACTATTAATTCATGATCAAAATAGTTGCTGATTAATTTAATTTCAATAGACTTAATGGTTTCATCTGTACTAGGTATAGACACATGCATTCATATAGAGAATTTTACACACACACACACACACACACACACACACACACACACACACACACACACACACACACACACACACACACACACACACACACACACACACACACACACACACACACACACACACACACACACACACACACACACACACGATCAGTGTTGGAAAATAAAAGAAAATCACAGAGTCCCCAAATCCCGTCCAGACTACAGCCTTTTCTCTACCATGATTGCTCAGTTCCACTGGGGAACGGTTATAAGGAGCTGGAGCTGCGGTGATTGTTGACGGATGCCTATTGGAATGAGCAGCACGTATAGCGCACTCCCTCCCCACCTCCACCACCACCTGTAATCCTGGAAAAATGGACTCTACGTATTAGTGAGACGCTTAAAAGGCAAGAGCCATTTCACACAGTCACACACACACACACAAATGCATACACACATTAAAGCCACCGGTACTACTCCTATAGAAGCTGAGGGATATCATTCCGCTGGCTCAGTATCAAAACCTTTAGTGCTGAGAGGTTGTTACGTACAGTGGTGGAACACAATTACCGTACTTGATTAAATGTACTAGTACAAGTGCTTTAAAATTTTACTTAAGGGAATTGTACTTCAGTGGTACTAGTTCCATAAAACCCATTATATTTTTGCATACAAAACATAATATATTATACAATACAAAATTCAAAATAGTATGTATTATAAACTTTTACATTTTCATGATTATACCCTGACCTCACACTTTTACTTAAGTAACATTTTGTTACTGTCGGACTTTTACCCTGAAATTCCACCAGGTGCGGATGCGCAGCGTTTCGGTTCTGCTCCGTTGTCCGCCATGTGTCATGCCACACCAGGAGCATCTCAGAAGTGGAGGGTTTTTTACTGACTGGTTTTGTTGTTTTGGTCATTTTTCCTGGATATTTGTGCTTCTACCTTAAAAGTAAGTAGTCTACATAGTTTTGTATTTCTTCCAAATAGTCCAGTTATGAACGACACGGATCAAAGATTTGTGGCTGTGTTTTAGTTGTTAAAATAGTGTAGTGATGAAATACAGGATTGGGAGTTTCCACAGGCTGTTTATTCTGAAAAGTGACCAGATTCTATAGCCCTTCCACTCCCTGCTTGGCCTGCTGAACACCACCGGGACACAGACGCGCCTGGTGGTATCTAGGGGTTATTGTAATGCCATATTTTTTTTACAGTTATACTGAAGTAAAGGATCTGAATACTTCAAGTTTTCAAATTTTTATAATTTTTATGGCAGTGGTGCGCCTTATACTTAAATTTTTCCAAGATAAAGTCAGTTCCTAAAAACGGGTTTATATGAATTAAAGCATTAACAGATTTTCTTCACTTGTTTTAAGAAAAATGTATCTTTTAGGACCCAATTGTATCCAGAATGGTCTTTATAACATTGGGTCTTTTGCACTGTTACATAAAGTAGTTAAAATGATCTGCACTTTGACCAGTTGCAACAATAATATGCTACTTACACATTAATACATTAGTAAAAATATTCCAATAATATAATCAATATATAACTCTTCCGCCTCTGGTGAGGTGCAATGATGTGATCCACACATATACATACATTCCTCACCTGATGAATGGCTACGATTATATTTTTGAATAATTGTTCAGTCCTTGTGTGATCACCGTTTCTAATCAAATGCAGACAAACAAAGGTCAGAGGGAATTAGCCCCCCTGCCGCCTAAAAATAAGCTGCTTTAATCAGGTTGCAGATGGCCCGATAAGCAGCAGGGTGGCATTACGATCGTGTGGCGTAGCTGAGGCGTGTCAGAGATAGCATCTGCACTTCGTCTCTAAAGGTGCCACTGTGTCTTTCATGTCAGGTGAGTGTGCTGACATTCTGTCACATCCAGACTTCAGATGTGGTGGGGTGGAGGGGGCTAAACATCAAAGTCTGGGTTTATGCTGGCAGGGGGCTAACACAGACGGACACAGCACGTTCCTGTAAAAAGACGTGGACACCCTCATGCACACGCTCGCATGCACTAGCCATGACCGGTGACAGGCATTAAGTTTGAGTGTGAGATAGCGCTGATGTCTGCCAGCGAAGCCTACATTTCAGTCTCTTTATCTCCTGAGCCTTCTGCTGATAATTACAGCCGGCCCTTCTCTCGCACCCGGTCACACCAAAGCTGCCAGTCTGCGCAGCTCGAGCCAGAGGAATTATTACCTGGGCCATCGCAAAGCGGAGTACGCCAAGGTCAAGCCCTGTGTTCAATTTCACTTTTGATTCCAGTCCACCTTTCTTTCTCCTCTACCATTTATCCACTCCTCCCTCCCGGTCCACCCACACTGTTGCTGTTGAATTTCACTCCAGGGCTAACCTCTATTTCCAGGACAACCAGCACCTTGACACTCATTCATTTCCAATCCTGCAGAGTGGTCGGCTGAATTGAAATTGACGATTCAATTTTTGGAATGAAACTCAAGAGTCCTTTTGGAATTGACTCTCCCCTCCTGCCCTCCCCTCTCCTCCTGCTTGGGTGCCCGTTCTGCCACCCCTTCTGCTCCCCACCACTCGCTATCTCTGTCCTGGTCCGCTGAGTACAGCCAATTTCTCCGCTTGTATGGAGACGTGGGCGAGATGGCTACAGCAGAAGCACAGCTTAAAAACGCCCTGCAGCTCCCACAGACTTCTCTCAGACACCTTTTCTCCATGCCTGCTCTCTCTCATCACTAAACTGCCGTCAAACAAGCAAACACTTAAAACCAAAGGGTTTATTTTCAGCATTGCTCCCAGCTGGATGTTGGGTGGCAATTTAAAAATGATGTATGCAAATGTAATTTCGCTGTGTGTCATCCAACACAGCCAATTAATGAGTGAGCTTCTCCAACCCAACTATAAATTAACAAGGCTAGATATAATAGCTAGATTAATGTGTTTTTCTGGCACTTGCCTAATTGCTAGAAGACACCGGTGGGGCTAGTGTGAGCGGCCTCATTTCTACATGTGATAGAGTGAGTTAAGACAGAGAGGGATAAACGCCTGCATCAACTCTATTTATCATTTATATGAACTTTGTTGTCTCTCCTATTGGTTTTTATTGATGGGAATGTATGAGGAAAGTGATGGGGAAAGATATTTTGCCCTCAGGGAACTTGTATCTACTTCAGCAGAAATTACTAGCAACCGTTTTTAGATTGAGTTTGGTCTGAAGGACGGTATTAACTTCAGTTAGACTTAGGAATTTATTAATGGAAAACAAATCCACAAGTGGTCAGAGGGGCATATGTGCATGGATGGCGTATCTGGTAATGAGAAATGTGAACTCAAGGCAGAGAAAAAACATAGAAGATGGAGAGAAAATAAGCAGCGTAAGAGGTAAGGGAGACAGAGAGGATGAGTAACAGTCTGTCTCAGCCAGAGGAAGGGAAAAAAAGAGTGATATTGAGAAAGACAGAAAACAAGCTCCAGGATCCAAAACAGCACATCATCAACAAGGAGGCTTTTTTCTTTGCCCCTCTCAACCGATTGTTCTCTTCACCGAGGGTGAGAACGCTAATCCGCTGTGAAAAGAGGAGTTGTGAGGATTTAGTCTAAGTATCCTTATTAGTGGGAATTCACTGATATGGGGAGTGGGAGGGAGTGGGTAACGGGTGAGGGGAGAAGGTAGAGGGCAGAATGAACAAGGAGGAAGAGGAGAGCAGCAGGAGGGGCGTAGTGTATCCTAAATGCACTGTAGGTGCCAAATGAATCTTTAATACAGGGCTTAATGGTGAGGGAGGGAAGAAGGGAGGAGTGGAGAATATATAGCGAGTGAGGGAAAGGAAGAGGAATCTCTGAGGAGGTTACAGAGCCCTGCGTATCACAAGACTCCCGATAAGTGCCAGCCTCCGAGGATCAAAACTAATTCTCCACAGCTCCAATGCCACCATAGAGTCCCTTTCAGATGCAGAAAATGGTGGCAAAGGACGGACTTGCCTTTGTCTTCAAAAACAAACAGAGACGGGCCTTATGTTCTGATAAAAACGGATAAAGGATATTTCCAGGTGATTAATTTCTTAATTGCTTTTGTCAAACACATACCCTGCTGGAAGCTTGGCCATGGTACATTGTTTTAATTACACGCACAAGAGCCTAATTAGTTGTATCTGTTGAACCAGAGGCTAACGTGCACCCAATTAGACCAGAATCAAAAGGATGGTACAGTCAGACGGGGGAAATATGCGTTTCTTTGTTCTTGCACAGTATTCATCAAATAACAGAGGAAAGTACAGACAATGCTCAACTTCCCAAGTTGCTGATGTCATGATCACCCCTGCTATCTTTAAACTAATTAAATACATTCTCCCGTGAGTGCTTGAACGGTGGCTGCCTCTCTTGTCGGTGGCTCCATCTTTGTCTCGCTCACTGATGATAATCGCTAAAGTGGAAAAATCCTTTGTTCCATGATAAAGGCTAAAACAACCCAGCTCATTATTGTGGCATTTGTGCAACAGTTTGTGGATTTACACCGGCAAAGTAGTCTTTAGAGAGTCAGATCCACCGGCTGGTTGCCATAGAGCAGTGGTTCCCAACCTGGGGTCCGGGCACCCCCAGGGGGGGCAGCAAAGATCACAGGGGGGGGCGCAAGTCTTTATCTGGTTTGAGGTTGAGGTAAAAAAAAAATATTTGCACGTTAAACAAATTATGATAATACACTAGAATATATAAATGTATACAAAAGTCTGTATGAAAACTATATATTTTGTTGTATCCTTGTCTTTCCTGCCGCCACGGCATCACTAATTTATGAATGAAACATGGCGGAGAAACGTAAAAGTGCTGATAACTCCTCTGTATCAAAAAAGAAAGTAAGGCTCTATCTCGAGAGTTACCTCAACTTCGGTTTCGGGGGGGGGGGCTCAGCTTTTCTTAGACATGAGTAGGGGGGGCACCAAGGAAAAAAGGTTGGGAACCACTGCCATAGAGAACAATAATAAAAAGAAGACCCTGTCTAAAGTGCAGAAATGATAGCACAATACGGTTTTTCCTGTAAAGAAGGGATGATGCTCAGTGATATTTAAATGGAGGAGTATAGTGGGTGCTGATGTTGCACTATGGTAACGAATTGTTAAACAGGCCCTCAGGGGAGATGAGATATAGCAAAGCAAGGAACATCTGACATAGGAGCTTAGAGCTAGAATTATTCGAGAACATCTACAAATGAGTTCCTAATGACATGATGGACAACACAGGTAAAACAGAAACGGCAGATCAACCACTTTGGAAACACAACCACATCAAAGGCTTCTCCACATTTCCCATAAGAACATCTCCTTCCCTCCTTGGTGAGGCACAACAATCCTGGAGACTACCACATCTATCGCAGGTTTTCGCAAAAACTTTAATGCTTGGCATGGAAAGCTTTTTACCCGCATTTCAGAGAGCATAACTGTCTCCTGGGGCAGCACTACAGTAGAGTTGGAGGGAGGCAGCTTTTCAGAGCATGTAGCGTTTCATCTCTGCATGTTCCCCTGTTAGATGTTAACAACCGTTAAAGTCTACTACAATCCCTCCCATCAGTCAATGGTAAGCACCTAGAGTACATCGCAGAGTCCTGTAGTGTTTTTCTCCAGCCACCACTACAGCCTGAAAGCACACCTAGCTAGTGAGGTCTCCCCCGGTTCTACATGTAGAGACGGCTTTTCTGAACTCTTCAGCCTTGTTTGTTTAGGCAAGGTGAAGTATGCACCGTTATCAAGAGGTACACATAAATAAGTATCTGTACAAATGCACCTGTGGGAGTGCAGAGAAGGTTATGCTAATAATAAGTGGCATCTGGTGGAGCTGGTCCATTTTCTTGAGTGGTTGTATTCTACCTCTGCAGGAGAAGCGCCGGGCTTCTGGCCTGACAATCCACATCCCAAATAGTCCCTGACAAGTCACATCTGAGCGGTGGGAGAAAGCGTAGGGAGGGATGACACTGATGTGGTGGTGGTGGGGTGTGTAACCGATTGTTGCCATGGCAATGGTAGACCAAGGAATAGGAGGTGAGATCGCATGGCGTGAAGCTCTTGATAGCTGCGTGAGGCCACACGTGGGAGATATTCCCAAGGTTTATAATCACTGTCAGCCAACAGCTCAAGTGGTCCATGCACACGTGCGAGTTAGTGTGTATGTGTCAGTGTGTGCAAGTGTGTTCCAATCTCCCTGGGAAACTCATCTGGCCTAAGCTTCCAACTGGCAGCGAAATCCTAAAATCCTACCTACCAGCTTTCTCATGAGTGACAATCTTCTCTCACCGGCCCCTTGTGGGTTCTTAGTTTTTATAGGAAGAAGAAAAAAACATTTGTAAGAAAGAAGGATGTGTGACTCTAACAAGAGATCATCTCAGTTGAAAGAATAAAAAGGAGGTTGCTATGCTACAGCACAAGAACCCAAAACATCAGCCATGTTTTCTTATTTGCCGATCGATAACTAGTACGCATGCCAGTTATGCAACCCTGCATCTTGGACCAAATCAATGCCAGCCTGCTTTAAGAAAAAAACTCATCAACATTTCGCTGCAGTATGCCCATTGAGTCGTTTCAATCATCAACTTACACTCTGAATTTTCATTAGGAGGCACTTAATAGAGACAGGCACGTTTAGAGTCTCTCTCTGGGTGGGTGGGTTGTGTCGATTAGACAGAGTTAATCTCTATCACAATAAATAACATTGATTACAAACGCTGAATGCTAGGAGAAGGGTGTAAAAGTTAAAGTGCAAAGGAGGACGACAGGGAGTTGACATATGACAAGAGCAGTGGAAATAAATAAAGGGAGATCAGCAGGTAAAATGTAAGAGAGGGCGTGAGAGTATAGAGATTGAGATTATGTGTTTGTGTGAATGTGCAGCAGGAAACTAGACAGGGTAACCACAGTCATCCCTTTAGGAGGATCAGATTCTCAGCGAGTCACAGTGTCAGACCGCTAACAGACACACTTCTCTGGTGGGACACATGCACTCCAAGTCTTTAACATAAAAGGGGGAAACAGGCGCTGGCTCGAGTTTCCTTGGCCGAGGCAAACGTTAACAAAACAAATCAAACCAAACCTGTAATGACATCGCCGACGCTGAAAATAATCTGTGCTGCACACTACGGGTGAAGAAGCGTTTTCTGTGCAAACACAGTTCACCAGAGGGTCACAGTGGCAGAGACCAATTGTTTTCAGCTAAATCCAATCCTGTGCTGCTACAATACGTTCTTGACAGCAGGGAAAGTACCAGAATTCTGCCCTTCCTCTGCAAATGAATAAGATGTTTAGTTGTACTTCTCTGTCCATAAAGAGAGAGAAAAAAAAAATCACCAATGTTAGTACACTCCTCTCTCATCAACTTTATCTATCTTATCACAAAATTACTCTTCTATTTTATTTGGTTTTTAGTGGACAGTTGTTCTGTACAAGTGGGGAGAAAAAGGCTATGTTCTCAAGGGCAATGACCTTGCACAGCTTAATAGATCTTTTCAATGTTTGCTGCCTTGGTATGCTGCCTGGATTCGTTTATAATGCAGCATGCTCAACATCACAAATCGGGGATTGCGTGGCTGTTGTCAGGGATTACCGGTCTGGTCTTTGAGTTTTTCATTAAATTGCTGTATCGGAAAACAAACAATAAAAAAAAACTCCCCCATCAGCCTCCTGGCAGAAAAGACCATCTCACACATACATTTGCAGGACACACATTTATTCATAAACGTTTCTTTTTTAATTCTATCTAAAATGCTGCGCACCCTCATTTCTGAAATAAATGATCTGACAGACTGCAGTGACAGAGACACATGAGCTTTTGTATTTTCTAGATGAGAGTAACATTGATACAGTGGAGGAAAGCATAAATCAAGAAAAAGCTTACAACCACAGGGTGGACATCACATACATTTTTGAAAAGCTGTAATATGTTTAATATCTAAGCTCTTTATCCTATATAGGGCTGGAGCGTGATTTCGTTTGACACCGTAGAGAGTGGAATCCTCTTACTTTCGTCTTTATGAGGTCAGCATTGGAAATGGACAGAGTTCAGACAGATGGGGCCCGAGGGAATGAGGCAGGGTAAAGAGATAAAAAACGGGGGATGAGCATCAGAGCAAGCAGGGAGGATGAAGCCAAGACAGGAATGGGTGGCGAGACAGAAATATGTAAAATTAAGGGGGAAGGATGAGTGACTGGTACGGAGACAATCGGAGAAAGGCTAAGGGAGATTAAAAGAGTCACGCTTCAACCACCGTGCTTGCCGGATTGTCGAACAGTGTCTGAAAACCCCTCCTCTGAAACCTTTCTGATGTTGAAATTGGGAGATGTATGTCAGACTATTTTTGAAGCTTTCCAAAAACAGAATATACGACATTCACGCCCACTTTGGCCGCGATTGGCCAGTTGAGTGGAGGTGAGAAGTTAAGGCAGGATTTGAACTTCTCTCTTAAGATCTCTTTTTTCATTCTTCACACAACTACTTCTGTCACTTTTCACATGTACAAATTAATGCAACATTCCTCCAAGGACAGATTGTCCGAAAGTGTGAGCAGTTTGAAAGATTATCGCACATTACCCCTTTCTGTGATGGCAGCTTTTTCTCGTCGCCTTTGAATGTCGACTGTTCAGAGCAGCTATAGTCACTTTTGCCTTCAGACGTGGTTGGACAACATGTCATGCAAACTAGTGAGTTTTGAGTATAACCTGCTGCAGTTGTTATAACGATGGAAGATGCCGTTTAAGACATCATTGCTAATAGTAAGAATGAGATTGAGAAAGCAGGTTTTTAGGATTATTGAGGAGCAATTAAACCCCTCATGTTACCTTAAGCACGCCCCCTTAACAAATCCAAAAAATGCAATCAAACCCAGACTAAGGAGTGGAATTTGCCCCAAACACTATAACTCTAATCAACACTGTTAACTATTAATTTACTAATACTAGAGGTAGTATTTCTGCTACTCTCAATCTCTCACTCTCTCATACTGTCTGATGACAGTCGATTTCTGTATTTATATGTCGAGTGACGGGTAAAGGTGACATTGTCTTGTAGTATGAGGGTGTGGTGGTTCGGGAGCGAGGGAAAGACTGAGATGGCAATGTAACAATGTTCTGGTCTACAAGGTCCTAATGTTGTTGATTTCCTCTTTGCATTAGGTGATTAAGAGACAGATTTCCCATCAGTCAAAGAAGAATGGGAGTCCAATTTAGTTTCACCTGCTAGTAAAGACATCTCCTCCTCAAGTGTTGATGGACTGCACTCCCTCCTCTTTTCCCATCTGGCCCGTTAACTCTGCTGCCCCCTGAGCATTGATGTGACCACTTTTTCCTGTGCAGGCCATGGGGTCCTCTGTAAAAATGACTAGTCGCCAAGTGCTGTCTGAAGTGAAACTTTTTCCACTTCGCCGCTCAGATCTGCAGGAAGCAGTCCGCTCCAGAAGCTGCCACCATTTTCACCCCCCCCCGCCTGCATCTTTTAGAGATGAAGCAGGCATGCAGAAGCGCTCCTGCTAGTCTCCATCCTCGGGGCAAGAACACAGCCCTGACAACTATCTCCTCCCTGCGACAAGCAATCCTTTTCCGCAGGGCTGCCCAAAGAAAAGTGTTGATGCTAACAAAATGCATGACAGCCACTCAGTAATGTTAACAGTCAGCGCACACAGAAGAGCAGCATTCCTCTGTTTGAGTTTAGTTTTATTTTCAATCACCCCTTCTAACATCTGAACTCTGCAGTCTCGAGGGAGGGGCAGCGGGGGAGGACAGTTGACAGTGAGCTAGACAGCTCCTCTCCACCAGGGGTTTCAACTCTTTGTCCTGCAGAGAGGCATGGGTGTGCAGGATGGGATAGGGTAGTGGGGGTGTGAGCTGGGTCAGGGGGAATGATTGTTTAGCATAAGGGGGAATGGAGGGGACCGGAGAGAAGCGGCCATCAATATCCTGTCATGGCTGCCTGGGAGAGCTACTGCAACAAAAATGCTGAGATAACATAAGACAGACAAGTTTACTTCCTTGCATTTTAATTCATGCTGGAAAACAACAGGCGGAAAAGTTTACTTGACTTCCACTTAGGGACAAGAGTGAAAAGCTGTGGAATAATCCATGTCAGTGGACCTTTGTGGATAGAATAATCAGAGAGTAGATAGCTTACTGTATGTTTTGTTTTTTGGGAGCTCCACAGGGCTTAGTACAAGGCCTCCTCATGTTATTTAAAGACCAAGAGTAAAAGAAGGCAAAATGGTCCTCAGAGGAGCAAAAGCCTCACAAATAAGACTGAAGTAGAATTAATAACCCCGCATTGGTATAAACAGCTCAAGGAGGAGTAAATTGTTAAAAGTATGCAGGGTTTTACAGCTGAGGGGATTCTCACCCTGATTTCTCTTTTAAACTAATCACTCAAGACAGAGGATGCTTAAAGAAGCCTCACGTTTATTCTGCAGAGGTCTACCTTCCGTTCATTTAATGTGGTGCATGGAGGCTCCAGCTGACCTGCTAGTGCAGATAGCATAGAGGAAATTCTCTTATAGGGCAAATAAATTGTCCAGCGAAACTAACTGCACCGTCATTGCTGTGAAAAGGGCAATGACAGCTTCCATAGACGATTCCACTTCATCACTTTTAATGCATGTTAAGAGGATGGGTCTCACAAATTAAAATCCATATCAATTACTTCTTGTCTCTTGCGACTCGTAAAGGGAGTGGCGTTTTAAGGTAAATTACCAGTCATTAGCTCTACATCATCAAAAATGCATTAAGAGTTGTTCTAGGGCAACTAAAGACAGTTTTGGCAAAAGAGATATAAATTATATATGCTGTAGTTTCAAAATCAAAACTGAGGAAGAACGCCAGGCACAGACGCAAACCCAACCATTTCTTTCCAAAGAAACTCTTATTACCTTGCAGGTGTCAACTCTTGATTCACCACATACTCACATGCTTTGAAAATCCCCTCTGGCACCGTTATTTAAAATAAAAACTATCAAACATTCTCAGAGAACCCTCTTTTATGTGCACTTTTTCAGTCTTTCCAATCCCTCTAACCAAATATTGCATCGACTTGTGTCTTGCTTTGCTGGAGAGCTTCCACACAGAGTCAATAAAACAGTGTGTGCATCTTTCGTATCACATCTAAGATAGCATTTGAGTGGGCTGCAGGGCCTCCCTCATCCACAACATATACTACTGTTGTTGTTTTTCCTCCATGCTGGCAGTGACAGAGTGGAGCATTCCAAGTTTGCATCAAGCAAGTCAGAGCTTTTTAAGAATGTTGATTGCAACGCAGTGCCTTCTGCTTATGAAATCCTCAGAGACTAAGGCCTCTAACTAAAACATCACAGTAAAAATGCACATGTCAATAGTTTTTGATAAGCTCAAACAGATGGTAGGCCAGCTAGCAACTTATCACACTTCAAAAGGCTGGTTTCATTTTATTTTTCTTGGACTCCGTTTATTGTTTGGCTCCGTTTACGACTTTAAAATTAAATCAAACTTGTATTTCAACAGTGCTCCTGCTTCCTCCTAATTAATCTTTGTCGTCAGTAATGGATCTCATCCTTTACTTAAGTAAAAGTACCACTCCGTAAAAATACTCAATTACAAGTTCTGCATTTAAAATCCTACAGTAAAATTATCAACAAAGCAAATACTCACATTTTAGAAGCTGGACCAGCAAATGTTTGGCATCTCTGCTTGAACAATTACCAAACCGATTGATTATAAAAATATTTGCAGATTTATTTTCTGTTGACAGACTAATCAATTAATCAACTAATGGTTGCAGCTCTAACTGATACGTAATCTTATAGTATATTACATTTCTAGATTTTTTTTTTTTTTTAAATCAATTATTTTTTATTCCAACACATTAAAGACAATACAACAGGTTTACATTTCTAGAATATTGTAGCATCAGTGCATAAGTAGCATTTTATTGTTGTAGCTGGTTGAGGTGGAGCGATTTTTAAGTACTTTATATACAGTTTGTTTATTCCAGTTGTTCCCAACCTCAGGGTCAAGCCCATCCAAAGGGTCACAAGATAAATACATATTGTGGGTCTTGAGATAATTAATGGCAAACATATTTATAGTAAGTTCTTTGGACTATACCCAAATCTTTGTTTTTTTATGAAATATTGGATATTTGATTTACCTCAATGGGTCTTGAACGGTTATTTAAATAAAACTATGCAAGACGAGTAGTGGGGAAATCTCTCTTTGGAGGAACGGTTAACAACCAATATACACTACTTCTGTTGTAAGTTTATCAATTATTTAACAGTAACTTGTAGCTATAGCTGTAAAGTAAATGTAGTTAAGTAGTAATGGAGAAGAAGAATAAAGAAGTATAAAATACCCAAGTGCCTAAAATTTTTCATGTACAGTCTGAGTAAATGTTACTTTCAAACACTGCTCCCCATATACGTTTATTAATTAAAGTAACACGCCGACTTATTGGGAATTTAGCTTATTCACCGTAACCCCCAGAGTAAGACAAGTCGATACATACCCTTCTCATCTCCGTGCGTGCTGTAACGCTGTCTGACGGCTCCAGCATTAGCATCTTCTATCCGTAAACAAGACAGGCTTGCTGCGAGCATATCACTCCGCCCAAGTACTATATTCTTCCACCTGAGAATATAGTTCCCGGTTTGTTTACGGTTAGAAGATGGCTGTGTCTCATGTTACGTTGTTTTTTGTACACGCTGGGACTCTACAAATCACAACATGTAAATAAGAACATGTTGGCGTTATTTTGTCACTTCTGTGATGGGCTGATGCCGCTGGAGCCGTCAGACGGCTTTACAGCACGCACGGAGATGAGAAGGGTATGTATCGACTTGTCTAACTCTGGGGGTTACGGTGAATAAGCTAAATTCCCAATAAGTCGGCGTGTTCCTTTAAATCTGGATCACCTAGAATGACCAGTAGACCTTATGACCAAAAGCTGAGCTTCTAATAACCACAACTGTAGAAGCAAAGATGACGACCACAAATTACCAGTCGTGAGAGCAAGATTAGCTATAATAATAATAATAATAATAATAATAATAATAATAATAAGTAATTCTCACGAATTATAGCTAATTGGGTGTCTGTGCTTAATGAGAAGGGGAAAACATTAGGGAGACATCATCACAGTGAGGGAACAGATATAGAAAGTCTTGAAGTCAATTGACCCTGCACATTTCTCACCCCTACACATGGGTTATTTCAATTCACCACTCCAACCAATTACACTTGCAGGGAAAGCGCCTACCATACAAAAGATAGTCCAAGTCCAATTTCTCCCACCCTTCCTCTTAACCCTCACTTCTCAGTACGATGTAGTTTAAACCATCAGACAAGGCCGGGGCAAAGTGCATATTTGAAAGACAGTGTGGGCCATGATGGGAAAAAGAACAGTAGACAGGAAAAGGGAGTTCAACTCAGAGCTATCTCGCTTTCTTTTGATTAGGAGGAAATGTGGATTAGAAAGGATTCTCTAGAAGTGTCCACTTAATTCGCATACCATTTTATAAACCCACCAGTAAACGTTACAGCACTCCCAAGCTCAGATTAGACTACATGCCCCCACTACAGCGGCTTCTTTTTTTGCCTTGGAATTAATTTCTCCACAGTAGTAAGTCCACAACAGTGGGTATGGCTTTAACTTCAAGAAATAAAGAAAAAGGAAACCCTTCTCTTTGGCTTTGGTCTCATTCCTTTCCCTGTGATACATGCCGCTGCACTGAACCAAGCAGGTCAACTTTTCCACTGTGTGTTAGGTGAGGATTTCTAAGAGAGAATCAGACAGAGTGACAAGAGAGAAACATTTCTCCAGGCGTGTTAACTATTGAGAACTGTGAGGTTTTCTGCCTACAACAGCCGTCCAGCCTCTTTTGAACTTTAAGTGTCACATCTCTAGAAACAATTTGAGATGATGTTGGGAATGTGTTTGTCTGTGTGAGTGCATGTTTGTCCTCTGAGGGGAGAGTATTATGTCTGTAGGGGTGGACTGATGAGACAGGCATGCAGACTCCGTTTTTGTGTCGTCAATCACCTTCACGTACAGTAAATGATTTTTCAACAAGCTCCAGGGTGATGGATAATCACAACGAAAGGTTGGGCTGAGTACCCCTCTCCTAGTTTTTCAATGGACGGTGGAGGGGAAGGTCTCTACATCACCGCGCTCTTGTTGTGCTGTGCACGTTTTTCCATTTGGGCGCTAACGTTAAACGTAGCGCCCTGGGCCAAAGCGATGATGGATTCCCCCTCCTGACAGCTTCCCTTGTTTCAAAGGAGCACTCAGGATGGTGGGGATGTCAGGGGACAGAAGCCTCATGTCGAATGAGAAGCTGCCAAATGGAGCCTCCACAGCTCTTCATCAGGGCCGGTGGTCCTGGAGGGATGGCTGCTCCAGGCAAATGCTAAAAACTGCAAGCCAGGCAACACATCTGTGCAGCTGGGTTCCCTCTGTGGCATGAAGCATATAAACCCTCCAGCAAGTAGAGGCATGCGAGTCAGGGACAAAGAGAGAAATGCAGAGAGAAAACACAGACAGAGGAAAGTGGGGTGTATGTGAGACTTCTGACTCCAAATACTGAAAGCAAAACTTTCTCTCCCCTGAAACCAAAAGCAGCACTCCAATGGCAAAGGAGCCAAAGAATGCAAAGCAAATCTCCATGGTAATTCTCCCTCTGCAATCATTCTTCTTGTCTCTCTCCAACTGTATCACTCACACGGTTTGTCTCTATCTATTTTCATTCAGGCATAATTAAGGCCCACTGTTTATATTGTTGATCGTCAATTAAGATGATTCACAGTCTGGCGGCAATACTTTTTCGCTTGATGGTATTGTTGTCGCAGCATCTCTGTCTCACTGTTGATCCATTGGAGGAATTTATTCTGAACTGATGTAGCAGTTTGTGCTGACATTGGCTTTACTTATGTTGTTTGTCTCACCTCTCCAACAATGTTCATCTCTGCTTTGCAAGCGACACTTTTATTCGGTTGTCTTTAAACCTCTTCAAAAATTTAGCAAATTGTAGCATGGCTGCTCCCCCAAACAATGCATTAAACATAAAAGCTGAATTGAAAGAAGGTTTCCAACACAGGCTTGTGATGTTCACAGAATTTTCATGTAGGAATTACCAGCGGACAAAGTTTTTGGGTCAGAAAAAATATTTATGTAATCATTTATTTCTTGTTTTGGATGCGGGTGGAAAATCTCACATAGTACCAAAGCTAGCAAATGCCCAGGTCAAATGTCCAAGACTTGCTTATGGCAATAAGGCTTTTAATCTTCAGGCAGCGGCAGCAAACTGACATGTCTGGTGAGAATTTCCATAAGGTTGTTTCTGCATGTTCGTGTTATGCACACTGCACAAACACAGCTTGCGTTTAAATGTCTATGTGATGTCTGAATTACTTAAAGCCCATTTTTCAAGAGCTAACACCCAGACAGTGCCAGAAATTGTGACCTCATTTGTATGACCAATTTTAATAAGTCTCATTTTAAAGCAGCCACTGCCTGCATATTGTACTTGTTTGCTCTGATCCGTGCCTCTCTCTCCCCCATGCATTCACAATGCATAGATTTATTAGTAACTACTTAGTGACGTGGTTTATGTCATTGCACCACAACTCTCAGCACCAACAATGTTTATTAATAAGCAAAGAAATAATATAATGATGAATATGATTACAGTATGTTCTCCATAGCAATAACAACCCTGCTTATTACGCATGTATGAGAGTCAGCCTTGTATAATGTGAAGTGTGACCTTAAGTTTTATCATGGCAATCATGACCCTGTCCAGGATTTCCATTAAAGAATATCTGTCTCATTAGATTATGGAATGCAATCTGTGCAGGGCGAGATAAAGTGGTACCAGGTCACACACTCAATATCTCATCATTATGTAACAACGGGGAGTGCGGCCATCGCTCTCCACACACATGCTTACACATGCACACGCGCTCTCTCTCACCCACCGAATCGAACTGGCAGCCTTTCTTATCAATTTACAACACAAAAACACATGAAACACAAACTGCAGCCGCTGCAGATAGGAATTGGGATTTGGAGAGACTGAAAATCAAAAAGGTACTAATCCAACCGAGAGTTTTCACACTGCCTTCCATTTCTACTTTTCTTTCCTCCATCTTATTACAGTGCACTTTGGAAACTAATGGACAGGGCTCTCACAGCCATGCAGCACTAATGATTTACAGCAACAGAAAGTAAATACACTAAAGATACAAACAGAGTGAACAGGCCTTGGAGGTATTATTCAGGGACATTCCTGTGCACACCGTTTCATTTAAAAACATTATTTATGAGAACAATTTCCCCGACAGTGTCTGGAGGAAAACGGTAACAGCACTTAACATCTCTCTCCATCTTTAGAAAGAAAATGTCATGCAAATGAATGATTTCTCATGTGCTCCCCATGAACAATCCTACTCAAATGCTGCCCTGCAAATCACTTAATGCGGCGGGGAAATGGGCATTTCTGCCTCATCTTACAGAGCCTCAGAGATGGAGTAGGAGATTGTCACATTGTAATTCCACTTCTTGCTCTGTGCCAGGAAAACCCTCCCTCAAACATTTCAGCCATGATTTAGGGATACAAAAAGAAAAACAAACCTCCCGCTCTCTCAGCTTTTTACCCATTTGTGTAAAAATTAGTTTAGCTTCAGAAATCCATGAGAATGAGAAACAGAAAGACAGCAAGAGGGGGGGGATGCTTCTCACAATGCCAGTGGATTATTGGCAGCTTGCAAAATCCCATCAGAAAGGATGGGGTAGAAACAGATCACTCTGCATTACATGGAAGAATAAGAGCTGCAGCACATTGTACAGCCTGCTGTATCGCCCTCCTCGCCACGCTTCTTCTCATCTCTTCTCTCTGAGGGGCCGGGCCACTCCCAGGGAATTAACCCTGCAGTCATTATGCTGGTGAGGGTCACTGGATCTGTGGCATGTGTGGAAACACCAGTAGCGCTCTGGCTTCAGTGCTCCGCCTCAGGCCTCCTGCCTGCCTGCCTCCACACACACACACACACACACACACACACACACACACACGCGCACACGCACACGCACGCACCCCAAACTGAGCAGTGTCACGTACATGGAGAATACCCACACACCCAGGCTTGTTGCCCAGTCACCAGTCAGCCTGCTTAATAAGGATGGAAAATAGTCCCTGCAGCACTAAAGGCACAATAACAGAAGCCATGATATTCTCTCTGTAGCTGGAGCTGGAGTTCAACTGCCTCCGTGTCCAAGCAGAGGGCTGGAGGTTCAGAAGGCTAAGCGCACACGCTCCATTTGAATTAGAGCTAGATTCACTGAGGTGACAGGGCTCGTTTTCAGCTACAGCCACCAGGGAGAAGCCAGCCAGGTTATCTCCTAAACCAGTACCACATTGATGTGCCACAGGTAAAACGACGGTCCAAATAATGAGCGTGATGAGACTAGGCAGGGAAAACAATGGCTCGAGGTGGCCGCTGTAAACACTGGCATACCTTTTTAATTGCCACTGTTCTCAGTTACGCTTGGCTGAAAAGAGAAGTCTTTTGCTGTCGTGCTTAATCTGCAGTGTGCCATCCTTTATGCACCAACTGCGTACAGCCCTCCTACCTTTAACTTGAAAATCAAACAGAGGGAAGAATAACCCATTTTAGCACCCGCCATGAAATGCCTTTCAATATATCGCTTGCCCATAGCAATTTTCCCTCCTCCTACTTCCACTAAGGTGGCAAGATGAGCAAACACACTCACCCCCCGGGGCATCATTATCCCAGACACAAGAGTTGCCGCCAAACGTAATGGAGCTGTGGGTCTACCTGGCTCATGGCAGCCCTTACTTTCTTATACTGAAATGGAAGGAATGGGAGAAGTCTGAGCAGTGTTTATATAGAAAACAAATGCTGCCAGTGGCTTTGCTGTGGGATTATGAGAATTGGCCGAGAGTCAGGATAAGTAGGGAGGGGTGAATAGCAGTAGTCCTGCTGTTGGTATTTTTTTTCCCCCAGTGTTGGCTGGTTCTGTTCTGTACTGGGCTGGGTTTTACTGGGTTGGGTGAGGCTTTTGCTGCCAGTTCCCAGAACACAAGGGCCCTTTTTCTCCTGCCAATCACAACCAGATGTGCCCAGACTTGTTTTAAGATTTTTTATCCCTCACTTCAGCTCTAAGTGAGTCATTCGAGTTACAGCACACAAAAACTTGGTGGAGGACATATTCTGACACAGAAATACACACATACTCACGTTCGGTGACAGGCATGCACACAAACATGGCCTGGCTGAGGCACTGTAATCACAGGGGCCCAAAAGGAATCCCAGAGCAGGAATGGGCTCCAATAACATGCTTTTCAACACAGGGGTGCTTTTTTTTTTTTATTCGCCCATTCCCCTTGGACATGTAGTTTGAGGAGATTCAACCTGACATGACAGAGATTTACGAGGTGTAGATAGAGGCCTATTTTCACATAGATCCCAGGTCCTATCAATGCAATGCCAAGGCCTATCAATAATAGACCAGACCGGTTTTTGCACCCTGAATATTCTTCAATCTCCTATCCTCTCAGCCTTAGAAAGCAGAAATACAATGTTAACGCACTCAGCTGCTGAGGCATTAGTAAGCCTGTGGGTATATTTGAATATTTGAATGCCACTGGAATGTTTTTCCTTCAAAACACAGTGTGAACACAAATGTATGCCCTCCAGCTACATACAGCATTGGTGTTAATGATAACAGCACAAGAGTACAGAGATCATTGTACATGGCAACTGTGCAGCAGCTGTTTGTGTATACATGAAACTAGAGCTTGGAGGGGGTCATGTGATGTGTATGTAGGCAGTCAGAACTGATGTGCAATTAACTATTCACTGCGTAAATCTGATTAGTAAATTATTCATCCATGCAGGTTATGTGTATAAGTATTACACAGCTCCTTAACCTCTTTTCTCCTTCCTCCTGTGCTCCAGAGGATCTGGTCACCCCTCTCTGTATCTTCTCCACCATGGATCCACCTCCAGCAACATTATCAGCGAGTACCATCTGTTCCCTGCAGCAAGTGTAAAATTGAGCTGCTTGAAAGTTGTCCGATATCGATCGCAGCCACATTAATTTCATAACGCCACATACACAGTGTGGCTGTCACCATTTACAATCACATCATGGAATCTGGGTGACCAGTCAAACCCACAGATGCAACCGCTCACGACCTGCATTGAGCGTGTCTGCTCTGTAGGATATGTAGCTCTAATGTCCGAGCTGCACGGCTACTGGTGTATAAATTGTTGTTTTAGTTCATAGTAATTGCAGGATGTGACATATTTGTAATATTTAAACATCTCAGAATATCCGTTACACCAATTAATACTGTTTACAGTCTAAAGACCTGAAGTTAATTTCAGCCATAATTAACATGCCCCAACGCAAAGGTGTGAATACCTTAATTTAACGGTTAATGGATGTGATGAGTAACAGGTCATATTAATAAACATGAGGGGCTAATGTTTGTGATGAAACAAGAAAAGAGTCCAAAAATCTGTGACCAAACAGCTACCACAGTTTAAATTACACATTAGGATAGGAAAAAAGTTAACTGAACCGAAAGAAATACTGACCATTTTACTATTTCTACTGGTGATTTCACTCCCATTTTCTTATACAGTACATGACATGACCTTAATCTTTAACACACGTGGTAGTCCACTTTTTGGTGGCTCATCCTGAGAGAGCAGCTTAAATTGTCTAAACACAGGCAGGTTTTAGGAGTAAGATTTTTGGAAGTTTGTGCTCAGGAATTAGCACACAAATTACTACATTTTTAGTTCATGCACATGCACATAAATTAGCAGAACAGTAGGAGTTTTGAACCCAAGCAGTTAGGTTGCCCTTGACTGGACCACTTTCACGGTTTATTTTGCACCACATCACACTGTGTCGTGTGTACAGCAACAAAGCTTGCCAACAGAGTATACAAGAAGTGATCAAACAACATTAAATGTACAGTACCAGAGGCTAGGTCCAAATGCTCCTGGTGACCCAACAACCTTTCACTTAGCAACACTATCACTAAAAAGTGGCAGACTCGTTAACGATATGAAACCAAAAAAATAAATATAAAAGCCAATCCACTGTAGGCCTAATTTTAAAGTAAATCCAGCTTGTTAAAATACCTTGTCATTACTTCAAGTGTTGTTTAAGGCAGAAAGCTTTACCAGATGGTGGCAGAAGATGAAAGGTTAGCTAAAATGATTATGAATCATTCTCTTGGGATGGGAAAATCCATACCAAATTTAATGGAAATCTGGCCATAAGCTGTCAAGGACAGGCAGGCAGACTGCCATCCTTGCCATCTCTAAGCTGGGCTGTGAGCATGACAAAAAAAACAATCACAAAGGCACCAACAAAACCCTACAAATGCATCAAACACAGTAGAGTCACGTATTAGTGTCTTACAAATCCCTGAGGATCTCACCCATGACGAGCTCAACATGTCGCAACAACTGCAGTAGAGCTGCGCAAGGTGCCACAGTGTAAACCAGACAAGGACAAGATTCAATCAGGTGTGTCGGTGGTGTTAAAGTGGGTTCTTCACATTTGTAAGACTATACATATGTGATATGTTTACACAGCAGGCTGTCTAAAAATAGGCTCCCTCGATCTGCTCTCTTTAGGTTAAGTTCGTCAGAAGCTAATATCGAACATAGGGTAAACTAAACTGGATAAGACCCCATATCACACATCCTCCTTTCAAGTTCAACTCCTCTGGCACCTACAATACCAAAACAAATTCCTTGTATTTGTAAAAAACGTACTTGGCAGTAAAGCTTTTCTGATTTTGATGCCTTGTTTTTGATTCAATTACGGAGTAAGCCTGTTGCAGGGAGCTTAAAACTCAGTTTAAATGAAGCAATCTCACCAGACATGAGAAGCTAAACAAATCATGGTCAGTAACTCATATACACACAGACAAATGAAAACACAGTGAGAGGATTTAGCTGAGCAGAGTCATCAGCAGTGATATAGAAACAGCACTGTTAGCTAGTGAAAATACATAGACCACTTTACAACCAGATGCTTAAAGCACATTAAGACCTAATGTCTCCGGGGTTACTCAGGGAACCAAAGAGCACAGAGACTGGATATAGAGGAGGTGGGAGGGCACGAGTTGAGTGGGAGTACACAAGAGAGGAGGCTCCTCTTGAGTAGATAGTCGATTGTGGTCGACTGTACAGATCGGTAGATCAGGTCAATAGATCATTAAACAATCCCTATGTTCCGGAAATAACACAGGGATCAGAGTGGTGATAAGAGCATGGATCAATGCTGGATGGACGAGAGGATGGAGCGGCGGACGGACACTAAAACAGGGATGGATGGGTCTGCTACATGTCCTAATGCAAAATTATAAAAGGGTTGGTTCACGCAAATCATTAAAAAAACATTTTCTCATTTAGCTGTAGTAGTACCAAGCCATGCAAACAGCTTTTGTTTTATCTCTGATTTCTGCCTCCACCCTATTATAATGAAGGTAAAAGGAATTTCCTTTTAGGGGTTAACAGTATTAATATTACAGGGAGAGGTGGGGAATAAAATACTTCTCCTCTTACCTTGCAGTTTCAGATAGCATTTGAGCCACTGGCAATCTACAGGAGTTGGTTTTGTAAGAGACAATAGGCTACAGGAAAAGAAGAGACATATACTGTACTCTCCAGACCATATTAAAATTACTGACTGGCCCAGGTAACACTCAAATCACCCTACCAGACAGCAATATAATGTGAATGGGGCTATAGGCACTACTTCTTTGGCAGAAAGTAGTTTGGATGGAAACAGCTCACAGTCAGGTTAGTGGTTTATCCAGAATAACGGGGAAACCGTTTTTTTGTTAAGACACACTGCTGTTGATTATTTTATTATTTTTTTTTTTTTTAAATGTAATTTTTCACTGTTGTGAGCACCGCACATAAAATTCCCTTCACCTCCACTGCACTTGGGTGGCAGCAGAAATCTCAGAAAACCTGGACACAGAAAATAAAATCTATTTGCAGGAATAGAAAAAAACATGCCATTTAAGTGAGAAATAATGTTTTTTTTTTATTTGGGTGAAACGACCCTTTAAAGCATCAGCTCATGTGAGCATGGGTGGGTAGGAACAGGAGAGACTGCCTGGTTTTGGCCACCTCTGTGTCTCCGTAGGTGGGGCACTTGGGTACCTTTATGAAACTGGGAAGCCAGGAGGATTTGGCAGTATGAAATGGATGAGGTTGTAGACTGGCGAATGGGAAAGCACAGCTGGATAGAAATCACATAATCCTTTTCTACTAAGGCTAGTGATTAGTTTATTGCCTTTTTAAAATTCACTAATACAGATCATTCTGTCTTGTTAACTCATTAATATCAGTAGTTATGGTGAACCAATTTAACAGCGCACATTATTCCAAACGCCTCTAGACAAAAGCCCAGCTATGTGGCACAGGCTTCAAAAGATGCCTTCTATCAGATAAGAATGTAATTATACAAAACACAACATTGTGTTGGCTAATGCCATCATAAAGCACCTAAATCATATAGAGGAATTACCATGCCCACACTTATGCCTTTCTATATGGCAAATAATATTGTAAGCCCATTCTTATGACTGAGATCTATTCGTAATCTGAGAGGTTCATTTTAAAAAGGTCAACACCTGGCGTTTATCAAATTCTCTCATAAAAAGGGCTCCAAAATTGATTAAGGATCATAGCAGCTTCAAATTCCTTTAGAATTGATTTTGTACTTCATATTATATCAACATGTCTGCTCTATTAGTAGTAAGAGGAGCTCTGTATCTTTGATCTTACTTTGTCATTATCATCTGTAAGCAGAACTAATATTAAAATAAACAGTGCAGGGGGCAAAGCCTGGGGGCCGGTGCTACCTGCCCCATGCCTGATGCTGCCGTGTGCCCTTCCTGTCTCAGTGTTGGGGCCGTGCCTGCCGGCTGGGGACCTGAGAATCTCTGAGCAGAGGAGGGGGAGGGAGAAGCAGGAGTAGTGGAAAGCCATACGCAGACACTCCACCCTAAAGAGGAACAGCATGCCTGCCCCGGTGGACATCTGTTTTCACAGGTGCGCTCACCCAATGTGATTAAGATTGGCGCTGCACACATCCTGAGCAATGCTGCACCGGTACACGAACACGGTGGGTGCCAGGGCATGGAAGACGCGCGGAGCAGTTGTGTTGTTTTTAGGGCAGATGGAACTGATGATGAGAGTTTGACTGAAAGGAAGGAGCCAGTGGAGGAGAGAAGGAAGGCATGGGGGATTGTGTGAGAGAAGTTCGTAAGGCTTTTTTGCTGCAAACAACTGTTTAGAGAAACATAATTTAAGCAGAGTGCGATTATTCAGAGCAGATGCAGATTATCCTCTGCTGTTTGATTTCTTAAAGTGTGAAGAAGAGATGACATGAAAGGATTGGGGTAATCCATACATGATAGCAATGTTTTACAAATACCAGTACAATTCCAAAATGGGCAAAATGTTCTCACAGAGGATGCCGGATGGTCTGAAAGGGAAACCACTCACCCCGGAAAAAGCCTATAGGATATAGGTGGGCAGCAGTTTTGGCAGAACCATCACAGCTGGTGCCTAATGCTACAACACACCTGCTTCCATGGCAACTACAGAGAGATTGCTTTCCCTTACACCAGCAGGCCACTTCATGCTTTAATGTAAAGCGACAACTTTCCAGAATTAATTTGTGTGTTGTCAAAAAAAAAAATCCCCCAAACAGATTTAATTCAGAAAAATAGAAGAAAAAAAGCAATTTTCTTTATTTATGTTGGTTCCCCAATCCGCCCCCACACCGCTGCTGCAACACCATAATTCTCCAGTGGTTTTTGAGAACTTTCAGCCATTCGAAGTGATCTCACTCCTGGAGTAGTACGAGGCAGCGACAAGAAAATCTTTAACGAACGAGAAAGCAATTCCATTTCACAGCAGCTAGGAACCGGGGAGGAGGGGCGGGAGAGTCACCAGCTTCTAAAGAGAAATGGAAGCCTTGGATAAAAGCTGCTCACCACAAGATATCTCCAAAAAAAAGAAGAGCAGACAGACTTAACACCAAATCATCCTGCTGTACGACTCAGAAGCTTACCTAGCACTGACAACTGACAGGAAGAGTGCTACACTGTATATAGCTTATTAGCATCTGTGAATATCACTTTGCTTATGCCCCCAAACTTCTTAAACCTCTATCTGTGACTAACAGAGCAACAACATCTTTAACTGCAGAAATGATTTGGCAAACATGGAATAACTACAAATTAAAGTGTGCCTTAACATGTTTAGTGTTGTCGTGTATCAAAGGCTTTTCATCACATAAGTTAGTGATTTTACAATGTTGCTGTGTAAAACCAATTGCTAATGCATGCTTAAGGAAAATATCAGTGTAAGAATAGGAATAAAAAGATCTTCACAAATGCCAGGCTGTATTCAGAGTTAATGTTGCTTGCTGTGATATCATGCTGCTGGGAACAAACATTCCATTAGCCAGTTTGGGATATATTACAAACCCTGATCACACAGCCAATCCACAGCCCTCCTTCCATTATCCATCCAATCGTGTGCACCCTCCCTCCCTCTCTCTCCCTCCCTCCCTCCCTCCATCCCTCCCGTCAATGAAGCAATGGCAGGCATCGCTCCCACAACTTTGCCCGGCTCCCTATCTGCTCTCGCTTCCCATCTTCTGGCGAGCATAACTCAGCGAGTGCTACAACTTCTCTCAAAAGCTAGATGTGAGAAATGTATATATTTGTAAGTGCTAATACTACGCGGAGCAGAATGTCGGGCCAGCACCAGACAGATGGTTCTGAGAGAGACAGAAGATCAGACAGAAGCTGCCTCTCTGTCCCTATTCCTCTATTTCTCTGAGAGAAAGCACTATCACTATCATAGCTCTGCATGGCACCAAGGAGCTTCAGTGTACAAAAGCGGACCTAATTCCCCCGATGGTGGAATCAGCTCACTCTAACAAGGGTATCAAAGTATTTCATCAATGAGAGGATATATACAACTCTCAAAAGCCTATATAACCATGGGTGGGATACTACTGGGAGGCTTCTTGGGGTGTTGAAGGACAAATACAGAAAAAAAAAGATAAACAACACAAAACAACAAAGACACATAGAAATAGTTCTGGAAAAAGAGAGCAGGAAAGCCTTTCTCAGATTTGTAGCAGAGTGACTAATGACATGGAAATTCTTTGTATGCAACTGGTTTAAAGGGACAATTAGCCTTGTCCCGTGTGTCCTTGTGTCCTTCATCAAGCACTGCCAGTGCAGATTAATTGATATAATCAAAGGCCAAGTGATCTTAATTTATGAAGCCAGAATTCTCTGAAGCCAAATGTTATACTGTGTGAACAAAAGGAATGACTACTGTACATGTAGTGTGTGTGTGTGTGTGTGTGTGTGTGTGTGTGTGTGTGTGTGTGTGTGTGTTTTTTCATGTCTTTATTTGGCATACATCTGTTTTACACTTGGCTTGCTATGACACCTCATAGGAGGCCAGGGTCAAATAAAGAGCAGGAGATCTTAACACACCAGAGGAGGCAGGGCTACTCCGCAACTAAAACACAGACAGACACACAAATGGATACATACATCGATGGACAAGATACCACACAGACAGACAAATTCTAAGTTTCTAGATGCACAGAAAAATGGGGCATACAGCCTATATGGGCTGTCAGCCACGCTTTTAATAGTCTATATTAAATGGCTCAAACACATGTACAATTATTGACTTTGTCGAGTGTGCTGCTTCTGTCTTTTACTATCTCTTTCTATCTAAAACTCAAAATTGGAATGTGCAAAAATTCACCCACAGTGCAAAGAACTCAATTAGGGGCGAAGGCGCCATGGCAGGACTGCTTGTAGGCAGAAAATATGCTGCTGGGCCAGGTGGAAAGAGAGAAAGGTGGCACAGAATCTGCCAATCGATTGGGATTCTCATTGTTTAGATGGAATATAAAGCTCTCTTTGTCTGCCCATGCTCTTCTGACCTTTATTGGGCCACTGAAGAAGGCAAACGTGACCAGGCCGAGAGGGGAATGTAGTGTCTGCTTTGCACTTAACACACTGCACACAGATTGCAGAGCTGGCATGGTATGGCGGCCACAGACTGTCTGCCGACCCTGGCGCTCCCCGCCCTGCCCGACCTTGGTACCACTGCGCCAATATGCCAAGGAGGGTTCCATAACACCCTGTCATTGCCTTAAAAAACCCAACGTACTCTCCCTGAGACAATGCTGGAAAACAGAAACAGGCTTGAGACAGAGTTCATTAACAGATAAACTGCGGGAGGTGGGAAAAAAAGAGAGAGAGATGGGAATAAATAAGGAAATGACAATGGATGAAAGATACGGGAGAGGTTGGCAGCCGTCCATGAAAAAGACAGCTGGCAGCGACATCCTTCACAAACCTGGCGACACAAGCGGCATGATGGAAGCAACCACCAGAGACATGGAGAGAGGGAAAGAGGAAGAATGAGAGAGATGAGGGGGTTTGGAGGAGAAGGGGGTTGTGGCAGTAGATAACGTGGTTTTCGTCTCCAGATTCCTCTGCTAATTAACACAGTTCCACATACAGGGCCCCCTGCCTGCATCGCAGCATGGCCCTGGTCTTCAGTGTCGACATAGAGGGACAGAGAGTGAAGGGAAATGTGTATATGTGAGTGTTTGTGAGCAACGGCTGGGGGAGTATGAGCGATGAAAAGGGATGAAAGGTGAGGCAAGGTTTGGTGGCCTTGTCTGAAGGGGAGTCGGCTCCCCTGCCAGCTTGCCTGCAGCCTGGTTCCTCTGGCGGAAAGAAAAGAAGGGGTGAAGACGAATGAGTCGGAGCGCTGGGATGCTGATCAACAGCCGAGTCGCTCACCTTATCCAAAGGGAGGGAGCGAGAGAGACAGAGAGAGAGAGACAGAGAGACAGAGAGAGAGAGAGAGAGAGAGAGAGAGAGAGAAGGCCAATGAGCCGGCACCAGTCCAGTCACAACACCACAGACACAAATCCTGGTTCTGTACCATTAGCTCCAGACTGTCATAAATCAGACAGAGCCAGCCAGCAGGATGGAGGGAGAAGGCCAAACAGAGAAGTCAAAAAGCCACAGCTACACAGCACTGATCAGACAGCAAGGGGGCGCAAACAGCAACCTTTGAACAGAGGAAGCATTTATAACACAATACAGACTCCACACACATAATTGAAGAGCTGGACAGTAGGGCCGATTATTTAACCTCAACGCTTTTTGAGTTCTGACTGAAATGTGTCCATAGCATTGAATGCTTGGTCAGCTTTTTTGTCTTGCTTTTTATTCTTTGATCAGATATTTGCTCATCTCAAATCAGGAAACGGTTATGCCTTTATTAGATGGTTGACAGTAGGTAGATGAAAATGAGGGTAGAGAGATGGGAATAACATCCAACAAAAGGACCCCTGCTGTACCTGACACTGTGGATGCTGCGGTTCATGGTCTTATCCTTAAACCCCTTGGCCAGCAGAGCCCCCTGAAACTTTGTCATTTCAATTCTCTTATTGCTGCTTGTGTTAAAAACATAAAACCATGCTGCATTGAGAAGTTTGGTATATTTTGAATTGAATTTCTATTTCTATGAAAAAGGGGTTCTGTAAAAACTGGTTGATGATAAAGCTATGGTATCGACACAGACAGTTGTGTATTGTACTGGCACAGGTTTAAAATAAAAAATGTAATAGCTTTAGGACTGAGTAAAACATGCTTATAGTTAAAAGCATTTTAAATTGTAGCCTACCATTTTGTATCTCATAAAAGCCTGCATTAACATACACATGATCCAGATTGTCCTGGTGCTAGTAGACTAGATATTTAGTCATTAGGATTTAGTCATTGTAAATTGCGATGCTTGATTAAAACGTGGGTTAGCATTTCCATTTGGTAATGCAATTACTGGAGAAAAAGCTTCATTAGCATTACTGCATGTAATAACCTCAACAAGGGATTTCCTAACCCAGATTTCAACCACACCCAACCCAGGCATGCTGCTTTGGCATGCGCCCTACTGGCAGATAAACAACACATCTGCCTCCCTGCTCTGAAAGTTGTACATATATTTTGTATGAACCACTAGAGAAAAGACAGTTTGGCACAAACTGGCAGCAAAGCAACTCTTGGTCTTGCAGCAAGTTCTGCGTGTGTGCCAATCCTACCTCACACAGCGGCACGCCATGGGGGGCTGAACACTTCTACGCTGTGATCCAATTAATTTCATCTCCGCACGCCACACATTTTGACATGCTAGGAGCGTTAGGAGAGGAAGTGGAGGTTTGAAGGGGGTGGAGGTGAGCGGTGAGGCAAGTGGGAATAACTGAGAAAGAGGAAGTGGAAGGATAGGCCAGGGTTGGGGAATCTTAGCATTGCTTGAGTTTCTGCACAGGGGGAAGAAAATGCAATTACACGTGTCCTCTCAGCCTTTTCAGGCAAGTATGGTGTGTAGAAGTGAGGGGGTGGTGGTGGGGTTTGTGCCCTGTGGCGACCAGCACTCCCATACTCTATGCTAATAGACGCTTGTTCTGCATTCTAACAAGCATTTGGTGGCAAGGATCTGAGTGGGGAGCAGCGGAGGGTGAGTGCATAGCATCAGCAATGTAAGAGGGAAGGGGGGTGGGGAGGGTCTGTCTCCTCGTGTCTCTGGAGATAGTACAAATAATGAAAAACTCTGCTGGGACTTCAAAGCAAACGGCTGGTCATTTCCTGTGGTGATGGCTGATACGGTCCTACATGTTCATGCAACAAGCACGCACACACTTAGTCACTCATTCCTGCCAGCAATAACCCCGGCCAATGAACACCCCTTCCTTTGATGATATAGCAGGGCCAATAAGGAGAAACAAGTCTTTGGACGTGGAATAGATTTGAAAAGCCTTTGTGTATTGCTGGCGGAACCATCTAAGTGCCTTAGCCACGGCCTGGGGGTCAACACTTATGCAATGTGGGTGTAATGCCAGAAACCAGCTGGTGATGTTAACCATTTTTTAACGCTTTCATTTTGACAGAGAATTTAAAACAAACAACACAGAACAAATGGTTGTCAGACGGCAATCGTGTAAATACCTGTATACCTTTTCTTGGCAGACATATTGACATATTGTAGCAGGTATAATTAACAACAATAATTCAATTTTATTTAGGCGTCCCAGTTCTAGTAATTTGCTTTTGTGCATGCAAATATAAATCAATAGAACACAGTCTCAAACACATTTTTGTGTTATACCTCCTCGTAGGTTTCGATTCGGCTCTAAAGATGATTATCACAAAATGCAACAATAAAAAAAACACTCTAGTATGCAAGAAAGAATTGGGCAATTCAGACGTGGCAATCTAAGACATGCTGATGGCGATGTGTTTTGCTCATCTCTGGTTAAAAACAGCCTGACATGTACAAACATGTAGGAGCAACACAATCTGAGTGGTAATCCGTGTGTGGGAGGAAGGGCCACGCGAACATAAACTTGACTGCATTGGCAATTTCTGGCTGATCCCATTTCCTTATCATATCATCTACTTACGAAAGCCAGACTGCCCTGCAGAAGTTTTGTTATTTGATGCATGTGTGTGAGGATGCACCCAGAAGCACATTCACGTATGCCTCTGTGTCTTATGTGCAAGTCACCAAAAGCATGCATGAGACAAAGTGAACAAAAACACACATCTGGTTTCATTCAGGATGCCTGGAATTCTTTGCCTGCTTGGTTCAGATTACTTCCCGAGCCCCCATGCTGGCTCCGCAGGAGAGCAGATAAACTATGCCGCTCAACACAATGTCTCGCTTATTCAACACTGGAAGGGTGTAGGTTGACAAGGACTAGAGGTGAAGCTGAATTTACAGGCGGGTTCTGGTTGCAGACAAGCCTCAAGCTAGGTATGCTAATTTCTTGCTTCTCAACCATTGCAGACCCCTCCTTACAGTAGGTTGAGTGGGAGCGGGTCCTAAGGGAAGGGCATGTTAAAAGGTTCTGCCAGACTGAACAGCACCTTAATATGATCCTGACCCCTTCCACTGATATTCACTGGGGAAATTCCCAGCAGTACAGGGCCAGCTCTGTATAGATCCAGACCAGACATACAGAAGGTCAGGAGACTAAGAAACTATAGCCAGGACACACCAGCCAGACGGCCGACCGTCAACAGAAAAGCCAGTCGAAATGATCAGTCTCCCCGTGTTGGTCCAAAAAGTGCCACAGAACACACCAAAGAGACGAGACGTAATACGCCTCCATAACAGCAGGCGGCGCTACTCTGTATTGTTGCCCAAGAAATGAAAACCGGCAGCTGAATGGACGAACGCGTCACATGGGTTTGTTTTCTCCGGAAATTCAAAGCCAGACTGTCATGGCGGCTGTTCAGAATACGATCTCATATTGTACTAAAATAGTTCACTGAAACATATTTCTGAAAACATTTTTAGTTTAATAGGCCATGCAGTTTCTGAATCTGTCTTCATTTCAGCTCAACAAAGGTCAGTTTAAAAGATTTTCGTCAGATTTTCAGAGACTCTAGTCACGCTCATTCCGCTCGTCATTTCCGGGTGAGTCCCGACTGCCCTGCCGCCGACTGAACATGTCAGGTCAGCGAAAATGAACGCAGACAGCCCCCCCAGACTGACAACGGCACGGGACACACCGAACAGATTTGAGTCACTGACCTCGCCAGACTGTCCAACAGCCGATTTTCGGCCCTGTGTGTCCCGGGCTTAAGAGCATTGGTTAAAGCTGTACAGCAGCACAAGCAGGCCTAAACCAAGTGAGAGGAGAGCGGGAGAACAGATCTATTTTCCTCTGTTCTCAATCAGAAATCTAACTAAAGTAAACCATGTTTATTGTTGTTTTGTTGCAAGAGACCCTATGTGCAGCAATAAAGAACAAGAATATTTCTATTGCAAAATGAAACATTGATACACCTTGGGATCAGTTCATTCACACTATCTAGCAATAATTCCTGAATGTCACCTTTTTCTTTACATTTTACAGAACGCCTTTCTTCCAATTCCTTCACCCAATTCTCTTATCTCCCAGGTTTGACTGAGTGATGTCTTCAGCCAAAATCACCTCGTCTACTCCGGTTCCCCAGGAGATGGAGTGCCAGTGATGTAGACGATTCAATCAGTGAGAAGTGAAAGAGCAGATCACAGACAATACGCCGCGGCCCCATTACCCCCAGTCCTCACTTACCGCTAGCGACGCTTAGCTCGGGCCCCCACCTAATGGACCATAATATCATTTTACGCCATGTTCCAGCTCTTTATACTAGTTCTAAACATAACACTGTCGCCAAGGCACAATAAAAACAGATATATTTCTTTATTACTCCTCACAAAAGCATATCGCCAGATCTGAGCACCCCTACAAAGGAAACTAATATCTACAGGAACCCGCTCTTTTCCTTGGCTCATTTAGGGCAGACGCACAATTGTTATTACATTGAGCTGCACTCTGCTGGCCTCACCTCCCCATGCTGTTCACTCAGAATGTAATGGATGTTTTATTATAATCAAATGAATAAGTCTTCACTATAAATAACCTACTGAAAAGGCCATTTTCTATGCCTCACAATATGTTTAAATGTCCATCAGGCCTCAAGCAACAAGGCCACAAAGCCGATTTGCATGTTATGTGCTACTGTATAGGTGAAAACAGCAACTTGTCTACCCTTTACTTACCCTCACATCCCAAGCTGCCCCCTTCCACTCACCTAATAATCACGCTCCACACTTTCTTGCACACGTCATGCGAGTCTCCGGCAGATTCATTACTTTGCATGATAGGAGGAAGAGGAAATGTCACCTGGGTACTCTGCTTTTGAGGTCATTCACTGTCTTCATCTCACAGGGCAAATGCTGTGCTTGTAAGTCTTGAGCCAGATGAGCAGAATTTCACTTCAGCGAGGGCGAGTTATTATCCGCAACTAGGAATCATCCCCTACACAGTATACGGTGCCATTGTCCTCTACCCTATATATCATCAGGTCTGACCAGCCCATTTACACTATGGGGATCTGACAAGAGATGAGCGAACACTCGGGCAGGAACATGTGTGCTACTGTGTATGTGTGGCAAGACGAAGCAGGACGGGAGTTGGGGAATCCAATCTCTCACACAGAGGAGCAGAGACAGGCGGGCAGATATGCTCCAGGCCCAGAATAACCCAGGCTGTATCCATGAATGAAATGACAGGATTACAGGGGTATTAGAAAACCTGCTGAGATGGTAGATAATGCGGTTCATGGTTGGGCGTCACGCCGCTTGCAGCAGGGTAAACGTCTAACTGTTTGACTAATGAAAAATATGGACGAGCTCTTGCCATAGTCACCAAGCAGATAATTCAAGGCCAGGGGATGTCCCTCTCCATTTACAATAATGGTTTGGTGTTAGCTACTTGATGGACATTAATATAAATACTTAAAGATTTATGTCAGCTGCATTATTGTGGATGGAAATGGGGACTGCAAACATAAGCCCCCCTACCCTGTTTAAGAATGGGATTATTGTTGTGTCAACAACCCCCATAGATAATAGTAATTACTGCCCTTGCTGCAGCACCATCAGACTGCAACTTTGGTAGCTGACAGCTTGGTCCTAATTACCAAGAACCACCAATTACTGGCTCCATTTCATTATTTATAATGCTCAGCACACCCAAATAAAAGAGACTTCAGTGACTCTGAGCAGTCACATCTCTGGCAGCTGCAGAGGAGCATCCAGAGGACCTGCTGCATTGCCTCGTAGTTTTTTCCTGACAATATATAGTCAGCATGCAAAGAAAAAGGAGTAAAAATAGAAAAATAAGGCCAATAGGGGGATGCCTTTACTTCCTCTTTGCCAGCCACAGGAAGTAATTTAGCTAAAAAGGAAGTGCATTATCATCTTTTCTTTACCCATTTGCTCCTGCTCGTTTATCTGCCAACAGGGCTGCAGAATAGATTCTAAAAACATCAGCCCTGGAGCCTTTAACTACTAAAACAGTTTGCATGTTGTATCTACATTCATATTTCATTCATTCCTCTGTGAGATGTATGTTGGAGTAATTGACTCGTCTGCTGCCATGTGTGATGCCTCCAAAAATAATACAACAAAATTCATAAAAACAGTTCTTTATCTGGTGAGTGCATTCAACCATCCGTACTAACACACACAGACTATCGCAGATGTTTCCCATCACCCTCTGCTGCCAAGCGTCGTCCAGTGATGGCTGAGAGGAGGGGAGCGGGGGCTCGGGCGGGGGTGTGAAATTCTGCTATCCCTGCTCCAGTGAATTCTGCAGGAACTTGGCAGATCATTGTGGAGATTTGTACGTCTGTGGATTTGATATGAAACTGTTTAAGAGGCTCGTCTGGAGTCTGTCTCTCAATGTGCCTCCCCTTAAAGTGGGCCTGGCTGTTTAGCTTATGTTCCCGTAAAGCCTGACGACCACATTTCTCAGCCCCCCAAGGGTGCAGATGGGCGATTAACTTGGCAGACAGGACTTCTACTATTATCTGAAAGATAACCATAACAACACTTTGTTGCTCCAAAAAAGTATGCCTCTGAGCAAAAAAAAGCTCATACTCCTTTAAATAGGGGAACCACACAAAACACACCTGCATCACCTATATAGTTTTCTGCAATTATACACCTTGTTGATTAACAAATTACTCTCTCTATTGATAATTTAGTGCAAATTCAATGAAACCCAAAACCTGTTCAAACAGCAGCTCATGCTCAACAATTCCAAAAGGACAATTCTTCTCAGAAAAAAAGTATCTACAAAAGGAATATACGGTAGTGCTCCAAAGCGCTTAGTATTTAGATGACAGCTGCGCAGGGCAGGCTTTGTTTGCAGGGGCTAGAGTGGAGCAGTATATGTGGCCCGGAGGCCGGATCTGTTCCAACTGTGCCCTGGCAAGAAAACATTCAGCCCAGTCAGCCCCGACAGCTTGGAAATTCACAGGGGGCGATGGAAAACTGGAGGGCTTCAGCACCATGTTGGAGTTGGGGGAGCTCGTAGGAGGAGGGGTGATGAGTCAGGAACAAGGTGTTTTATATTATTTTGGTACCGCAAGGACATGGCATTTACCGTGTTCGAAGAGCACAACCAAACCTGGGCTGTTGATGAGGGCCTCGTGTCTGTGTTGGCCTGCGGTGATTTAAGTTTATTATCTGGCAGGTATGTCTGCAGGGGGGCTAGCCTAGCAGCATTTTTAACCACCTTTACACATTCTGTATGTGCTAGTTTTAATGCCAGCACTGCACTAACTTGCTGTGGTGATAATGAATTTGTAAAGCCTGGGATTGAATTATACATGTATCACTGCAGAGAAAACAGAAATTACTCTCTCATGGTTCATGAGAAAAAATAAGAAACACAGCATGACAAGGACAGTTTTAAGCATGTGCATTTTCTTCCACAATGACGTTATCATAGCAATTTAGACTACATGAGACATTGTCATTTGACAAAACAATTTCAGAGTTTCCATAGATCACAGATATTAAAGTTATGATCATCCCTTTGATTTAGCATGACAAATGAATTATTCATTCTCATCTCCAGGGATGCATAGAAAGGATTTTTGATGTTGGACAGCTTTCTCCTCACTTGATTAACCTGAACTACCTTCAAAAACTGCCAATAGCCTTTTTCAAAACAATATTTTGTTGGACTTCCTCTTTGAAAAATGATGTGTCAAAAGTATTTCTATCCGTTATCTAGTTCTGTTTAGCTATTTTTGCTATATCCTTCAAAGAAACAAATTAAAAAAATAAATAAACTAAATGAATACCTCACACAGTAATAAGTGTGGAGCTGTATAGTTAACTGCATTTATTAATGTTCAAAGTATCTAAAAGTAATACAGCACATTGAAAGGTCAGTGTCACACAAACGGATACAAAAAAGGACGACAAAAACAAGGGATTTGTTTGCTCTTGTGCATCCAAATTCATTCATCCCCAAGTACCTCTTTGCTCCGGGGTTGTGCCAAGGCAAAGCCTCATGGGGGAAATGATTGACACCTCCTAATCCTCATGGCTACCAAAAAGCATGTCATTACCATGACATGTACACCATCTTCTGGGATGTGAGATGAAGCGTGGGAACAACAAAGGGATAAAAACAGTGAACAAAACTCTAAAAATAAGACGTGTGAATTCTTTATGTGCTGTGTTTTGGGTCACATGTGTAGCTTAAGTACTTTGAGAGAAAAGCATCTCTGCACCCGACTTCTATTAATTCAGCACAGCTAGAACAACCACCTGGGGTAGACTACATTTCAAATGAGCCATATTTTGTATATATTTAACACCGGCGGGCAGGCTGGCAGGCATGCAGGACTAGAGGATATGTGATGGAAAGTGGAGCACAAGAGTTATGGCCTAAGCAAGCAGCTGATTATGGAGAAGATGAGTGAGAAAAGGAGTTGTCTGTCAAGCTAAGCCCTTCGCAGATGGACGAGTGTGGCACACACAAGTCCTGAGGCTTTGTGGCAGCTTTGGGTTTTAAAGTACACCACAGAAACCGTTTCGAAAAAAGGGATGGAACAGTGGATAAAATAGTATATTATGTGCAAATGCGTATGTTAATATTCCTCACCTTTTCATTCATCTCATCGACTGAGTGAATCATGGTAAAACATGGTCGTTTCTCCGCTCTTATGTGAAGTATGAACAGCAGAAGCTTTTACAGCTGTCTATATAAAACGATTATAGCAGCAGTTAATTGCTGGGGATCTTCATTTAATGAGCATCAGAGCAAATGTAATTACTTGCAGCCTTTAATAAACAAGCATAGAAACCTAGTGGTGTGCAAATAAAGTTATGACAGACTATAACTTATCCTAACTTGTAGGCCAATACTTGACTTATAATTGGACCATTGTTTCCTGACACACAAACACACTGTGTTGGCCATTTGCTAGCCAGCAATGTTCCACTTCTGTGAGCGCAATAACAAAAATTGTTTTCATTTGTGTACTGTGGCACTTGGGGGCTGACCCTTGCCTGTGTAGCTCCCAGGTGAGACAGTCAGCTATCTGCTGGGTAGCACAGCTATTGCCTCACTCCCTTCCCTCTGCAAATCCTATCTGCTCAGTCCTTTCCCTAGAGCTCACTATCGCCCTGCTACCTCTACTCTTGTACTGACAGCCAAACAATGAGAGCCAGGACTGCCTTAACGAGTAGAAAGTGGAGGCTCAACTAATTAGAGACACCCCACCCCATCACCTCCAACCCCTCCTATTAACTCAGAACAGTGTGATACAGCTTGGCCAGGGCTGGGACTGTTGGGCCCATCGTGAGAGAAATAGGGTTTGGAAGTTGTTTTTCTGGCAGCTGGCCAATGGGGGACCGTAGTAATTGCCCGAATTTCACTGTGGCAAGTGAAGAGAAACAGTGTGAGGGTGGTACAAGCCAAGGAAAGTGAGAAAATGCTGGGACCAAGTGTGGGAATGAAAGTCTAGCAATAAAAAAGAAAAATACAGATAGGGAAAGAGGATACACAGGCTTTGAAAAACGAGGCACAAAAGATAAATGTTTATAAGAAAAACATGGAATGACATGCGGGTGCAAGTGATTTCGAAAAAAGTCAGAGCTTGAGGACTCTCATTGCGTGAAAATAATACAAGTTGAAAGAAAACTGGACAACGTATTGGGAGTGTAAGTGAAAATAGAATGACCTCAGGTGCTACTCACTAGGGAGAGGCAGACAGGGGTGCAGTGAGCGTCTTGGCTGCTGGAGTGGAACAAAGCAGGGTGCAGCGGCGGCTGCACAGTGGGCCCTCACTGGACACTTCAATCACAGGCAGCCGGAGCCCAAGGCAAATTTGGCCAATTAGCCGCACACTACTGCTGACCCCCAGCTTCATTAAGGGCCTGGGCTCTGGATAAAGGGGAGAGAGGAGAGGGGAAGGAGAGGATTAGGGAGAGAGAGAGGGAGAAAGTATAAGTATAAAACATCAGCACTGGACAGGTTTGCGAAGACACACATGCATTTGCACGAAAACACGTGCTAGAGGTGAAGCTCAAGGTTACAGATAAAACACAATCAACTGTGGCAGCAGCCCATACCACACACTCGCCATATTACACTCTCCCCTTCCTGTGGGTTTACACCTGCAGCAAAGGTGGCGGTGAGGGGGTCAGAGTCGTTGAGGCCAGAGGGCGTAGCTCCCCCCCTCTCTCCCACACAACTGCACTGACAGCAACAGGTGTGGTGGCCAGCAGACATGCAATTACCAGGCTGAAAATCTGCTCTTTGTGACAGAGACAACGGCAGATCAGAGGGAAAAATCAGACCTAGAGGGGGAGAGGAGCGAAGAGGGGGGGGGGGCGAGAGACGAGGAGGAAGAAAGGAAGATACAGACTACCAAAAGTCCCTGGAGGGGAGACAGAGAGAGATATTTTCAGTCCGCTCTTTTCATCGCAAATCCCTCGCCAGCAGAGCGAAAAACAGATCAAAAACCAACACATACAGTAGCTATGACACACCTGTTGTTCTGCAGTAGAAATACACGCTTAGGTGGTCTGGAGAGACCTCATATACATGTGTGCACAACAATGAGACAAAGGAGAGGGTAAACTGACAGCATCCTATTTCAATGCAGATTGGGTGGGGCTGTTTGGGTGCTTTGGGACAGGTTGCGCTCAATGAGCCCTGACAGAAAGACTGTTTGGTGTATGCGTGTGTGTTTGTCTGTATTATAAGTGTGTATATCCACATGGGACCTCTGTCTGCATCAGCCTTGTGATGGAAACCTCAGTGATGCTCCAGGGTGGGGTGGGTAGCAGCTTCATATTCTCTTTCCCTCGATTTCTCTGCTCTCCCTCTCCGATTACCGGCCTTCGATCAGGCTAAAGCAATGTTTGCACGCTTTGCCGCCAGTGTAGCAATAAGTGCTGTCAGAAACCTTGCATGCTTGGGTGGAGAAGAGATACTGGCCCTTTATTTAAAACAAGCCAAGGATAAAAGATCAATGACCCAATTCAGGCCATGAATTGCAGGGGAAAGTTCGCAAACATAGTGGGAGATTATGAGAGAGAGATGTATGTGTGGATGGGGGGAATGGAGAGTGAGGGTGCATCTACCTCATCTGTGTGCTAGTGGCTTATTGATCGGTGGAGACACACAGCTCCCGGCCATTCATCACAGGCCACTCAGGCCCTTAGATAACTCCTATGATAGTGCCCTGCTACTGAGCAGCTGCAACTGGCCATATCCATTATCCTTCAAAGTAAGCCCCCTAGCCTGGGAACAGGCATGGTGGGGCTGCTGGGTGACAGGCTGGAAGGAGGGCTGAAATGGAAAAGACCAGGCCTGTGGTTAGGAGCCTGAGGCTGAGGCTAGTGTATACAAAGACAGGAGCTGGGGTTGAAGTGCCAGGGTTTTATGACAAATGGTGCTCCGACAGCCAGAACCGAGATGAGAAACTGTCTGTTTGCACCAGTTGGAGAGAAAAAATGTGACGGCACTATTGTTTCCATTTCTCGGCCAAACAGTATTAGCAAAGCTGTTTTATAGCAGATAGCACATAAACCATCCGAGCGACAGGCAGGCAGCTCTGAAAACTGCTGAGTGGCTCTGTGTGTGTGTGTGTGTGTGTGTATGTGTGTGTAAGTAAAGAGAATTCCCAAATTGCGCAGGTGGGGATCAGCCATAATGAGCCATGCAGGGAGGGGAGGTCGGAGTGAGTGCAAAAAAGAAGGGAGGCCAAAGAGCGAGGGAGAAAGCCAGAGTGAGAGTGATGGAGACGGGCTCAGAGCCAGAGACAAGGCCCCAAAAGAGCAATTACAGGAGCTCCAGAGAAGGTGTAGGCCCAGCCCCCAGGCATAGTTTAGAACAGCACAAAGCCCTGCCAGACATACAAACACATTGTGCGCGCGCGAGCGCGCACACACACACACACACACACACACACACACACACACACACACACACACACACACACACACACACATCTAAGAAAAACTTCTGATGAGCAAAAGATGGAGATGGACAAAATAGGAGAAGTTGGGTGAAAGTCAAAACGGGAAGGACACATGAGGTGGGAAGTATGTTTAAACCGGAGTCATCTCAATCCTACTCCCTACTACATGTTTTCAAGGCAGCATTCTGTTCTGATCGAAACCTGTTCCTTTAACAGCTTGGCCCAAAACAAAAGCTGAAACTCTGGGGCTGAGGACAGTGTAAGCAAAACTTTTAAGTTGATTGTCCTCCATGTGATGAGGGCTAAACATCACTGAAAAGCGTGGACAGCCTCGCACCATGGTGCCCGTCACAAATCCAAGTTTGAAATGGTTTCTGAAGGCAACGGTTTCTGCCCCCCCCATCACCCCACCTCACCCACTCGCTTAAAAGGAGAATGACATGCTGGAAAGACCAAGCAAGAATGATAGGAGAAAAAGAAAGAGAGAGATGTGCAAACAGATAAGGGGGGTGGGGGGAGAATTAAATTAAGAGAAAAGTTCTCGCGCACCGGTATGCACCATTGATTTCCTATTCTCTTGGAAACATTTAATGAGCTTAAATAGGAGCCTCGTTTGACACTGCCACAGTGACTCGGAGGAGCCTTACAGTGAGAGGAAATCGTTCAGCGTCTGTGACGGCTACCAGAGGGGGGTGGAAGATGGAGAGGAGGTGGAGGTGGAGGAAGAGGAGGAGGGGAAATGAAGGTTTTAATGCCAAAGCAAGAGACGTCTGCAAGACAGATGTTGGATTATGCTCGGGAAATGGTCCATGGGTAGCATTACTTGCCTAGTTCTCAATGAGGAGGAAAAAAGAATGAAGGATGAAGCAGATTACTGGAAAAGAGGCAGGCGGCGGAGGAGGCTGAAGGTGGTTTACTTTCAACCAGGCTGCCTAGTTATGTAGGTGCTTATCACTTACAACATGCACCATCATTAACACACTTCAACAATGTCCAACCTGCTACTGTATCAACTATTGTAATTTCACTTCAGAGAGCAAAGTCCTGAGGCGCTTCGCTGCTCTCTGCCGCTGATGAGGGCCTACTGGGAACCATCGGCAGCCGATTTATGAAGCCGTCTGGCAGAGTGAATGGACTCAGCGTCCCACCACCTTTTGCAGGCAATCATGATAATAAGTGTGGAGTCGGGCATGGCTGTACACTGGCACCACAGGGGGGCCTCCCCTCACCGACTGCTGGGTGCGGTGGTGTGTGTGTGTGTGTGTGTGTGTGTGTGCACGCGCGAGTGAGTGAGTGAATTGACTCATATTGCATTTTTTAAAACAATTTTCTAAATCCAAACTAATTCAACTGAGAATAGCTACTACTACAACAACAACAACAACGACGGCAACAAGACAGAACTTAAACAAAACAAGAACCTCACAGTCTAGTCCAGAGGCATACTGCAAATAACAAACTTATCAACAGTAAGTCAACAAAAGAAATATGCACTCCTAAGAAAAATGTTACATATATAATCAGTAAGGAAAATCTGGCAATTTATAATAATATAGATGAATGAATGAATGAATGAATGTGAACATTACCTTTTGGTCTTTGAGCACTTGCAATTTAGTTTTTTCAACATTGTCTGAGTAATAAACTAATAAAAATAATAAAATGTTATGTTGCAGCCCAAGTATGGATTTTAGGAGATATAGTCCAGTCGAGAGTTTATATCTACATAAATGCAAAAGAGATACACTGTGCTTTCCATACGTTTAGGAGGACTGCTACTGCCGGGTACAAAACAGGCTCCCAAACATGATGACCAGCTTTTAAGGACTGAGTGTAGATGTGCTTATGTGCATGTAAACATCCTTATACATATGTGTAATTGCTGCTGGTAAGCAGACTGGTAAACTCAGTCAGTCATGTGTTCAGGTTTACAGCAGCTTTGAAATTCCACTGAAGTCGGTTTCTTATATTATTAGTTCAGAAAGGAGTTCTTCAGTTCCTGACCCTAGTTTTTTCCCCCAACAGTTTTTTAGCCCAGCTGCAGGGAGAGCGGCTGGCATGTACCACCTCTGAGTATCTATCCAGACAGATGCATAGTAAGCAGTGCTGCAACCAGAGTGGGTGTTTGGCACAACTGGCAGCAGTGCTGAGACCATGTTTTGCTGGGCTTTCATGTGTGACTTGCAGGGAAAAGTTGCAATGAAGTGGATTTTTTTTAAATGAAAATTAATCTTGAGCTGAAACAATCATGTGATCCTCTGATGATTAATTACGGTGAAAGAAAAATATGACCACAGTAGAGGCCCTTTTTCCTTCTGTAGAGTTCCAGCAAATACACATAGGCGTGCACTCCCACACACACATACCAAGTATAGAAACTGGAAGTGACTAACAGCAGCATAAGGACGACAACTTTGGAAAGGCGTAGTGGTGAAGTGCTCTACACTGCTTTCTCCAGTGTCCCCAGCTGTCATTTCCACCATTCTTGCTCAACATAGTGCCATCGAGAAACAATTTCTCACTGGAAACTGACTTTGCCCTCCGTAGGAATCCATAGGCCATCATCTATACGACACTATTGACCATTCTCTGAATCATTTACACTGGCCTATATATAGCCTGTGGAGAAAAGATCATTATTGAAACAGAAAGCTATATTTCATAATTGCACTACCACGCTTCTATCTCCTCAGTGAAATTGGCTCTCCAGAATATATTCTCTCTCACTCCACTCCATCTCTCTTTATCTCCCGCTCTCGTCTGTTAGAGAGGGCGATTTTGACAGGCTGACTGTCTCTCCTGATGCAATAACCACCCTCCATTTGTATCTGAGGACTGTGCATTAACTAGACAGCGTAATCAGCCTGCACGGGAAAGGCAGCAAGCCTCCCCAACCGGCTGCTTCTTACCACTCTTTGCTTTAACAGCACGCCATTAGGCCACAATTAGCGCAGTGTACTCTGGGGAAAATAACCCCCTCAAAGACCTTTAGCCAGGAGAGCGGATGCGAGAAACAAGGCGACTTTCATCCAAAGTCCATTGTTGCTCTAAACACTCAAGAGAAGTAATCTTATTTGATCACACTTGCAGGCAATAGGACATCAAAGTAGAAGATTTAAAAAAATAAATAAAAAATCTGTGTGCCATGGGAAAACCTGATACTACTGAAATGTTACGGTAGAAGATTGTCAAGTAAGGACTCTAAAGGAAAAGGCTTATCGCCAGACACCTCAGACAGAGCATAATGCACCTAAAAAAAACAATAAAAAAAAAAACATCCAAAAGCGCTGCCTTATCATAAGTGTATGCGCTTTCCAAAACACGGAGGTGAGTTAGTTGAAGTGCCCCTGTGGTGAAGGTGCACTTCATGTGGATGTGTTAATCCAGATGAAGATGCAGCCTGCAAAAGCTAAGTTCAGCATGCTACACATTACATCCCTCAGGGCTTTGGAACAATAAAGAGAAATGTGTGTCCCTGTGGTCATTTGTGGCATGCTAGCAGTGGGCAGACACAGATAAGAGTTTGGATTGGTGGAGGCTGACACGCTGTAATTATCTCCTGCTGCTGGAATTGACCGTCCATCAATCCAGACAGCCAAGAGGACCGGGCCGATCAAGTCAATTGTTGCCTGAGCCGAAATTTTTATGATTCAATGACCTCGAAGAAAAATGTGTCAAGTGTTTCAAATGTGTTGTCGCACTGGAGCACTCGTGCATTGTGATTCAGATTCACAAATACTCATGAAGAGACGGAAAAGTGCAGCAGTCTCAGATGCACACACACACACACACACACACACACACACACACACACACACACACACACACACACACACACACACACCCTTCCTGGCTCCCTTATCACCTTCCCCCTCACCTCATGATGCATGTTCTGGACTTGAAACCAAGTCCATATACCAGAATGAGCCACTGGAGAAATGGAGGAAAGTAAGGAGTGCAAAAAGAGAGAGGGAGAGAGCGTGTCAAGAAGCACATTCTTTCTGCTGCGTGCCATCTGGAAGTGGAAAGGTAGATAAACAATGACGTGAGCCGCATCCCATCTCCCTCCTAAAGCCTGAACAGACACACACTCGCCACCTTGCATCGCCACCGATCCTGTGCAGTGCGCCAAGCATTGTCAGGGATTGGGTCTTATCAATCGTTGGCCAGATACTGAGCAGAAGCGTGAGGCAAACAAAAGGGAAGGGGAGAGAACAAAAATGGAGGGGAGCTGCAAGCGACAATGAGAAACACAAATGAGACGATGGCTGGGAGCCACCCGTCCACACGGCCCAGACCGACTCTATTTAATCTGGTCAAGTCGGCCCCAAAATCAAAGCAATCTCCTCTACTGAGCTGACATAGGAATGAATCAGACAACCAATCCCACCCAAAAAGGAAGTTGCTGTGGAATTAAATAAGGGGATATGCTGCATTGTGCTAGGCATGCAGACTATTACGGCTGGGGAACTCTGCTTTATTTAAAAAAGAAAGTCCATTTGCATTCACTCTGCTTGCGAGAGGAGCTCGGGGGCAAAGTTAGCTGCTGCTCCTGCTGCTTGTGAATTACGCACCATCTTTTTTAGGCCCTTCTGGCATGCAATATATCACAGTGGTAGTAGAAATCTTTATTATCCCTTATGGGGAAATTGTCCTTGTAGTAAGTCAGCGATAACAACAAAAACAATATCCATACAATACAAAAAGCATAAAAGTTGAAGACTGATGAAGAGCAACAGCTGGAGCAACAGCCGGAGGGATGCTCCCTGTGGATACTACGCCTCTTGGGGCCACCCTGCCCTGAAAGAGTGCTTAGCTAGACCTGAGTAAGACTAGAGTGAGACATATAGAGGCCACAGTGGGGATGCCATGAAGGAAGAGGACCAAAATGAAGAGACTTTGACAGCTATCCCTCGAGCAGCAAGATGAGCTGCACCTGTATGCACCTCGGCTCTGCTCAGTTTAGTTTTCATCTCTTCAGACTCCCCGCCCACTCAAATACACACACAGCAGACTCTTCAGCTCTTTTGGCACTGGCGGACACAACAGGAGGGAATGGATACAGGTGTCGGGGGAAAAAGAAAAAAAAAAAAGGGGGGGGGGGGGGGGAAAGAGGGGGGGGGAGAGAAAGAAAGGAAAGGAAAGGAAGGGGGGGGGGGGGGGGGGGGGGGGGGAAACGGGGAAAAAAAAGGGAGAACAGAGACACAATGGGGGGGGGGGGGGGGGGGGGGGGGGATGGGGTTTGGTGGTTTAATGGGGGGGGGGGGGGGGGGGGGGGGGGGGGGGGGGGGGGGGGGGTGTGTGTTTTTGTTTTGTTGGGAAAAAATGTTGTGGTTGGGAAGAGGGGGGGGGGAGGAGGGGGGGGGGGGGGGGAAAAGGGAGCAATTTGAGACTGGGTAGGTTTCACTTCAGGAATGCTTTCGGATTCTGATTGAGGAGACAACGAAACATGGCCTCAGTCGTTCTGCCATGGCTCTGATCAAAAAGAGCAGGGGGGCAAGGCAAAGGAAGAGCCCTGGAAGCATTCAAGTGCCTGGAAATTTGGGTCAGACACATGACATATTAATACAATGACAAAAGAAGAAAATTAAGAAGAAAGTGGGAGGAAATGAAAGGAGAGGACTGAAAGGGTGCCAAAATATGCGCAGCAGAGCGGATTTGTGTTTCAACATGCCCCAGCATGCAGGGGAAACAGGAGCTTATTTGCAACCAGCTTCAGAAAATAAAAAGATGATAACTTTTAAGTGATTTTGGCCAAATGAATGCACGATCCTTCAGCTGTATTCTTCAGACCTTGATAAATGCCCACTGTCGAGGCTGTTATTAAACACCAGAGAGACTGCTGGGTCCCTGTGCCAGGCAAAACTAATTAAAGCCAGGCAGATGTGTCTGGACAGTAGTGTACCAAACACACACACAATGTTACATGCTTGTTCATTTCTATGCACGCTTGCACACATGCTCACACACAACCTCTAAATGGGCTGTTAACCATGTCCACAGTGCAATCAGTGCCAGCTGATGAGCCGCCACCGTGCTAAGTAGACCAGGTGAACACAAAACAACAGCATCTCAGCTTCGATTTAACTTTGGTGTGGTTAACTTCGGAAACTTTTTGTCAGGCAGCGGCCAGAGAGAGAAAAACGCCTTTACCCCTTGTGTCTTGTTATCCTCGCCGACACCAGGCAACGTGTTTCTTTTCTTTATTCCCTACCTTCTCCGCTGCAGGTGATGAGAGTTTGAGCTAACAGCAACCAATTAATCTTTCATGGTGCACGTGTTCTTGCTTTTGTTAGGTCTGCTCAGTGAAATTGTATGAGACTGCAGCTGTACAAAAGAGGGCTGGTGACACTTTCGTCCTCTTCTTCCTCTTCCTCCTCCTCTCCACCTTTCATTCTCATACTTTGTGAGCAAACAGCTGGGCTTTTTGCAAAAGCTATCATTACAGCAGCCTACAGGCATGAGAGCTGCACTCCAAATCACTGATGGAAGCCCAACTAGTCGAGTCGGAGCTTGAGATGAGATTGCATTGGGGATGGGAGTACAGGGGAGGGGGGGTATGGTGGCTATTAGATGATAAACACACAGAAGCACACATCTGTGCACACAAACATGTACAGAAGCGCATGACATGAAACAATACAGGTGCCTGTGTTTCATCTTCATTTAGGCTGTCGGTCTCACACCAGTTAGGTCTCTCACAGTCTCTCAAAGACACATACACACAGTAGTGACTAATCACCCATCTGGAGCAGCCATTCCCAGGTCTGGATGACAAAGCGCCCATGCCCACAAATATAGGCTAATGCCCTTCTCAACAAAAGGCTTAGGCTGCATTACAGCCAAACAGACAGGTCTAAAGAGAGGGTGGGGGGGTAGCATATGACCTGGCTCAGACAAGCATGAACAGGGGACGAAGCAAGTGACATCACAGATAAGGGTGATGCACTTAGGCTAGCTACTAGTGGCTACATGGAGTTGACAAGTCTGTACGTGCACTTGATTTAAATAGCAGCTCCCTGAGTCAAGGGCAGGGAGAGGGCAGAGCCAAAACAGTAACAAAAAGCCATTTCAATGTGACTAGGCTAGTTTGTGAAGTGAACAATCCAGTGTGGCTTACCCACAGGGCTTTGCTGAAACCCTCTCGTCGCTAAATATTAGTGCGTTAGCAGTGGCAGGTGCTAGCCATGCCCTCTTGGAGCAGTCCGTGGGGTAGGGCTTATCCTCCATATGCCTCAACGACTGTGGAGAACTGTTTCCCCAGCAGAGGCTTGTTGCTGGCTGGCATGATCCAGGTAAGTCTCCTAGTTGTGACGGGCCTGATGCAACCAAAGCCAGGTTCAGAATGTGGGATAAGGTTGGATCAGAGCCAGGAGCCATTAGCGAGCAGTGTCTGACACAACAGGCAGAACACAACATTTTCAAAAGGCGTAGAAGGACTTGAACAGAGCCGTGGTGAAGAGTGCTAGGCAGCTGTTTCATTCAGGCCCTCTGATAACAACCCCCTGTCCAGATTGGCTACTGCAGACAGGGCAGAGGATCGCAAGGCAGCACGAATACAAATCACTTCTTCGATAGTCTACACTGAGCTAAGCAAACCCTAGTGCACTGGCATTCTCTTATTCATTTCTTAGCTGATCAAGCCTCTTGTGATTCAATGCATGCTGCTGTAAAGAATTTTAATGTACTTGCATGCATTTAGATTAATGTGCATCCTTACAAAAGAGCATATGACAGTATGGTTAATAAGCAGAAAACACTTAAGCTATCAGGAAGGCCCAGCAGTACGAACAGACAAAGATCTAGCTAATGGCACTCGCCATATAATTTACGGTACAGCTCCTAGCCATAAGCTGAATCACACACTGACTCCAAAGAAGAGAAGAAGGGACAGTTTCATTTCTCAAGAGATAACATCCTAAGAATACTTTCCAGGGGACGAGTTTTTGCTTTCAATCTCCACTGTGAATAAGGAAACGACAAGTGCATCAATTATGAGTGTTGGAAATGAAAACTCAAGTTATTTAATTCTCTTTTTCCACTTTGTGCTTGGATATAATTACCAAATAAAGCTTGTGAGCAATGTAACTAACAAATGGAGGCATGTAAACCCAACAGCACAGGCCTTTTATTCTGTTTTGTGTTTTGCAAAAAAAATCTTGACAATAGGAGTTTCCTTTTAACTATAAATCTGTAGATTTAAAATACTGGTGGGAGACCATCCGGCTTTGAGTGGTGCTTGATCTTAACAATCAGACACAGATCCAAGTGGACTGTCCTCTGCAAGCACACCTATCACATACTGACCATTGTAATCACCCAAAAACAACAAGCCTTTACATCTGTGACTGAGGCTCAGTCCCATTAAAAACCCATCACACCCACTACCGCCACGCTACGCTTACTGCGCACAAAACCTATTGCTATAATTGGCTCCAGTGCACCCATTTCCAACTCTGGACGGGCCAACCGGAAAATGCAACAAAAAAAAACTGCAGTACCTGGAAGAGATCCAAACTCTGGTCATGTCTCAGTGACAATCAAGCATGACAAATTATTTCCAAAACATGCGGACTGTTTCAATCAGACGGGCGGAAAATAAGGGATGAAATAGAAAAAAGAAGAGGTGAAACAAAACATTGTTCATTGCTTGCTTCAGGAGGCTAAGGGTGATGGCACACCTCCAGATGAACACACACACTCCATCATCCCACATAAACACACAGAAAGGTGCGGTTGTGAAGCGGATCTGTTGTTTCACAGCGACCGCAGTGAGGGCCACAACCATGTCATTACCCCAGCCAGTGAAAAAGAGGAATCCCAGAGCCTGGCATGCTGAACCTTGCGGTAGAGTTGAGAGCGTGTTTGTTTGAGGGTGTTTGCCAATGAGAGAAAGATAAACAGAAATGGGGAAGAGTTAGACTGTGAATGTGTATGAAAGTGTGACTGAATGAAGTGTGTGTGCATGGAGGTGATTTTGTGTCATCAAGGCTCAGCTCTAGTTTGAGCGAGCGCCGTGGAGATGTTTGTCATACCAGAACGAGGAGCGTGTCTGGACTGGGATGAGACTGAGAGAAAATGCTAGCGGTGTCCTAAGGCTCTCCGATTTAAAAAAAAAAAAAAAAAAACTCCCCTCTCTCTTCAACAGAACACACTTAAAGACTGACTTGCAAACTCATGATTTGAGGGAAGGGGGAGCTTAAGGCCACTCATTAATACAAAAACAGAAAAAAAAAAAAAAATCACAAATGAGAGCAAAGGGCAGGAGAGGAAGTTATTTATGGAAAATAAAGTGTAATTTATAAGCAAAGTAACTAATCATCACCAGCAAGAGACAATAGAAACTCACAATCAGTCATAATTGTTTCTTGGGTGTGACATGACTACAGATAAAGAAAAACTATAATTGATATTCTGAACCGACTTTTGTTAATTAAAGCACTGATTATTCTGCTAAACAGACTTCGACAACCAGAGGCACAGCACTGCCCTTTAGAAAAGGCACTTGCACAGCGTTAAACTGAATTCCTTTGAGGCCTATGTTTTTGGCAGCGCTGTTGTCGGTGGATCAGGACGTTCAATGATATGTAAACAAACACAAAAATGGGAGAGCAGTTTGCACACGAGACAATCCACAAACCAAGCATTTTTATTTGTTTTCTCCAATAAATGTCAAGCTTTATTAATTGATTGAGCCGGAGAGGGACAGAGACTGGGAACAGAGAGAGAGGCAGCGGAAGCTATGAAGCAGTGTGTGGACTATTGTAATTTCATCCCTCTCTGCTCTCGGGGGAAATTGATGCCAAAACCTTACACCAACAGAGAGAGAGAGAGATTATATATATATATATATATATATATATATATATATATATATATATATATATATATATATATATATATATATTTGTAGCGCATGATTTCCCTCATTAATCGCAATTAATCACATTGTTATATGCAAAATCCAATAATGAATTCAAAAGTTAAATGTTCTGCCAAATGAACAAAAGTGCCATAACATTTGTTCTGCAAACACTTAACATCAGCATTTTGTTTATACAGTAGCAGATAAATAAAATATTTAGTGTAAATCTCACCTTAAACAATGTAATCAAAGCAAATACAAAATTAAAGCTTATTGCCACTGCCAGGGTATTCATGTTATCCTGTTTGTTATATATATCCTGCAGTCTGTAGCTATCCACTTCGCTATGGCATTTGTTAGCTTCTCTTGCCTTTGTTTATCTATACTTCTCCCACACGCTGCATCTAACGTAGTCTGCCGACGCGCCACTGTTTGTTTCGTTGAATGATTTGCTGGTATCAACTGTGTGTATTGCATTTAGGTGAAATTTCAGACTGGAAGTACTCCGGTGATTAGGGCTGGGCAATATATCGATATTATATCAAAATCGTGATATGAGACTAGATATCGTCTTAGATTTTGGATATCGTAATATCGTGATATGACATAGGTGTTGTCTTTTACTGGTTTTAAAGGCTGCATTACAGTAAAGTGATGTACTTTTCTGATCTTACCAGACTGTTCTAGCTGTTCTGTTATTTGCCTTTTCCCTACTTAGACATTATGTCCACTTTACTGATGATTATTTATCTAAAATCTAAGTTTGAAGATATTTTGTTAAAGCACCAATTGTCAACCCTAGAATATCGTGATATCTGATTTTCTCCCTATCGCCCAGCCCTACCGGTGATAAGAAAATTCAACTTTGCAGTGGTTGCAGTTGGTTCTGTCGACTACGCCATCTGGAAGAACTTTAAAATTAAAATGGCCATGTAAAAGTTCCGTACCCTTCTCCATCTTTGTTGGTTTGTTTATCCGCCAATCCTTTTCTTTTCCGGTTCCTGCAAGTGCGGCAGCAGTCAGCACAGACTTTCACAAAATAAAAGCCTGTGAGCAACAGACTTTTACAAAATAAAAGCCTGTGAGCAACAGACTTTTACAATAATAAAAGAAATAATAAAAACTGCGTTAATGCGCAATAAAATTATTGTCGGCATTAATTAATTAATGAGTTAACGCGTTAACTTGCCCAGATAGACAGACATAACCTCAACTCTGAAAAACTCCGTACAGCAACAAAAATAAGCCTAAAAGTGATCTAAATCCTAACGTAGAAAATGTTTACAGAAAGTAGCCTGTATTTACTACAGCATATCTGTGGACTGAAGGGTTTGTGGCTTAGGTTGGACAATGAACAAAAGGGGACCTTGGCTTACCGAGAGCCTGGTCTGGGCATATAGGGGAGGCAGTTGAGGACAGCACACTTAATAGAAGTGACAGTCAGCAGATACGCGCCAGTCCCCTCTACCCGCAATCGCTTCTGCTGCCTCCTCCTCCTCTGGCGGCCCCGGAAAAGAAAAGGAAAATAACCCCCCCCCCCATCTTCAGATTACATACAATACACACTAACATTCCAGGAGAGAGGGAGGGGAGGGGTGGAATGGGGGAAGTGAATAGACAGGGAGTGCTGCCAGGTCCTACATTTAGATAGTGTGGTTATCAGCGGGAAAAGGGGAGAGAGAAACAAAGAGGAAGTTTACTGGCGTTGTTTTATCTGGAAGGGCATTAAACTGAGAGGCACACAGGGGACGAGACAGCGAGAGTAAAGAGAAAGACCATTCAGAGGAGAGAAACTGTCCAAAGTCAGGCAACCTTCAGAAGCGTCCTGTCTCTCTAACTCACAGTCACACACAGACACTTTGCCCTTGGCTGAAAGTCATCCCTAGTTCATGGTTGCTGGCTTTGATAGGAGTCTGGGCCCTGAACGAGTTACTAACGAACCAGAAAGCTGCTCGTCGGGTGATTGGTGCAGCTTGATGTGCAGCGAGAGAGGCTGTCACTGGGATGGAAACTGAATGTGGCCTTTGATAAAACACTCAAAGAGGGATAAAAACAGAACGGGAAGTAGGCAGCCCATTAGGCCACGATAGAAAGAAGGGGAAATAGAGAGGGCCAGACGACGAGGACTTGTGGTAAATCCGTGGCCCAGTGTGTTGTCCTTGACCCTGTCAGATGGGGCTGAGGCCTGCGGTGAGAAAGAGTGTTGGGCACACTGCCCCCCAGATGTGGGCTGGAGAAGGATGAGAGGCATGTCGATGAGGGGGACCCTCCCACCCCCCCGCACACACACACACACACACAGCACCAAGGCAGTCTGCTGGAGCCCACTAATCAGAGAACTTAGCCGCTGACCTCTCCACAGGCTCTATACCTTTTAATGAGATCCATGCCTTTGATTCGTCTAGCCGCCTGGAGGGAGAGGCAGATCACGATTCACGATAAGTTCAGACACACACACAAACTTTGCCAACTGTAGATGGACTTTCACATCCACACACTGCTGTGAACACAAAGACACAAGAGATGTACACAGTTGAAATAATGAGCACTTTGTAATCCACAAAGGCCAAGGGCTCTCATGCGTGTTCATGCATGCACAGAGGAAGTGGATACACAACAATGGACTAGAACAAGCACGGACGAAGAACTGACTAAAGCAAACTAATCAGCACACACAAGGACACACAGACATAAACTGAGCCCAGCTCAAGGACACAACACCCACCTTGTTAAGAGGCCGAGGGAGGTAAAGGTGAGATTGGATCCAGACATGCTTGCTCACAGATAGAATTGAATTATTGATCAGCCAACCGATTGTGTTATGAGGAATTCATGGATTCATGCCTGGGCTGTCCAGCTCCCTAAGGCTGAAAGACAAACTGTTTGTGGACTCACTGTACATGTATATATTTGCGTGTCTGTGTGCATGTGTGCTGGGGAAGCAGGTTGCACTGGTCGAAGTTTGAATTATTTTCTGTGGGCGGAGTGGGCAGTGTGAGCTCACACTTAGACAAGACAGAACAAACAGTGAATCGATCAAGCTGGCTGGGGTGATGCATACAAAAGGAAGGCCTCACCCTCGCTGCGCTGAGAGAGCTTTAACTGCTCACACACAGAGTGGCTTTTTTCATTGGCACTCAGGCAACTCTTAATACCACCAATGGACAGAGAGGAAATGGGATTTTTATTCGTCTGAGCTCTGAGGGTGGTCTGCTGCTGCTAATAATGCACTGAAATACAGGGCCTTGCTTAGCTCGGGTTCCGTTTCTAACATCAACATCAGCCAACATGAGGTTCATGCCATTAGACAAAGGTAGGACTATATTCTGTCATGAGGCTGTGGTACTTAAAAAGCCTGTTTAACCCAGAAACCTTTCAACACTTCCTTAATGGTGATCCCCACCATGGGGAACTGGACATCATGACCGGATGTTTTTTTGCACTGCATAATTCTTTCCAAGGCTTAACCTAGTTCTTCTTCAAAAAAATAAAAATAAAAAGTCTGTAGCCAGGTTGTGCTGCTCTAGGCCTGAGCTTAATACAGTACAGACACAACACCATAACTACTGTCTGAAATGGTAACCTTACTGATAGATGAAAAGACACAGCTTTATGGTCACACGCGTGGAGCCACAATATCAATATTTCAAGGACACTATAGGACCAGGAGAAGATGTGGTCAGGCCTAAAAAGGATCCTGTGGATCACAACACTGCAGACGTACTGTAGATGAAATACCAGGTTACTTTAAACCAGTTTAATCAGATTTCCCATACAGAAAAAAAGACACTTGGAATTACACCATATTTAATCTCCCTTGTTTTTGGTAATTAGGACTTGTTTTCTTTACATCTTGTGTGCAGAAATGATGTGCTGTTTTAGCACGCTGCTCAATGGGGCTAATGCTTTCTTTTCAAGTCGGAAGGTGAAGAGACACATAAGGACCCAACGGGACCAAGTTGTAAGTTCATTTTTTTTTCCATTACCCAAAGAGAAGACAAACTCCACATGACTAATTGAACAACAGACACAGAGGAATGCGTGATGACATCCTGACGGCAGACAAAAACTGGGACTGGAAGTGAAACAGAACGGAGCCTGGTTAAAAATAAAAACACTGGCTAAGGGAGGCAGAGGAGGAGAGACATGTCAGTGGAAATGTAGTGTAGATCTCAACATGGAGGATTACAGAGAGATCTTAATGGAAGTCTGAAGTGGTGGATAAATGGCTACTCCGGTCTGGTCACGCCACCAGTAAACAAGCAGCGCCACACTGACCAAGCCTCTTCCACCCCACTTTGCTTCAATCTGTTATTGGAAAGCTCCACACTTCTCCTCCATATTCAATTGAAAGAGGATAAAAGTAGAAGGGGAAAATATCTCCTGGTGAGACTTGTGTGATTTGGGGATCCAATTTGGCAGCCTGTAACTGCAGCTTGTTTTCAGAGAATGCACCGGCGAGCAGCATTAGGCTGTTCGCAATGTGTGTAGAGAAAAAAGACAAGGTCTTGGTAATAAGGTTCTCTAACCCGAGCAGCAGATCTACTCTGGCTAATGACTGTAATTAAAGAGCCCAGCTCCACGGAGGGATCAATGACGTGGGATCAGCCCAGACAGGACGTGGAATAGACGTAGCTACAGCAGAAGGAAGCGACCACAGGGCTGAGTTTAAAAACTTACAGGCTGTACAAATGGGAGGCTGAGTGCCATGCTAGCATATGTTATAAAGGGCCTGTAAATATTTAGGCATTCTTACAGGGGCATGTGGCTGCGAGTCTGATGTAATTTCTCCTAGGCCTGTCATTTGCTTTAGTTAGAGGCTGAAAACCGAGTGTGGAGCAACTGTAAACACAGATCTGTGAAAAGGGGAATACTGGGAAACAGTGTCACAGGACAAAAATAAACCATGCAAGAAGCGCAAGTTATCTGTATGACCATCACATGTCTGACCCAATGTATACAGATTAGGGAAGAGGGTGGAAAATTGCAGATGCCATGTCTACGTGATTTGCAGACACCAGCATAAAATATATCTAACAACTTCCTTTTTGCATATAAAGTTGAGAGGGGAAACCAAAACTGCTGCCCAGATGAGTCAGTGAGGAATAATGCATGTCATCACAGGCGCGTGAATAGGAGAGTGAGGCTGGGGGGCAAGCGCAGACACCCAAGACATAGAGCTATGATGACACCTCCACAGATCTGCATTTCAGAAGACAGCTCTGAGCCCCAGGCAGGTTTGAAGCACCAGGATTAATATCCACCTAGACTAGAGACACACTAAGTAAAAAAAAAAAAAAGAAACAAGAGATTCAACAGAAGTTACTGCGAGCAAGAGAATGGAGAGAGGACAGAGAGAGACTCTGTCCTGCTTAAAGGGAACTAGACAGTATGTTCAGAGATGGAAATGTTAACATAAACCGAAACTTATAAACACATGGGCAGTGGGTACCACATTGCTCCAGCAGCACAAGGGGCATGGTTGGCTAATCAGGCATAGCTGAAATTCCTGTTAGATCACGACCAAGCCAGGGAGGTATACACTTCTACAGATCTTTATTTAGTGTGATACAATGCCCCCAACTCAACAAGGTCAATGCCAAAGTAAAAGCCTGACTCATACCAACGCCCTACATGAGCCTGCTATCCAAAAAAAGTATGCAACAAAATGTGACAACGCTCACCTTCAGACTGCATTTTTTCCACTGTTTTATTACCATTTATGCCTAGTTTATATATATATATATATATATATATATATATCTTAAAAAGATCTATCTATCTATCTATCTATATATATCTATCTCTATCTATCTATATATATCTATCTCTATATCTATATATATATATATATATATCTATATATATATATATATATATATATATATATCTTAAAAAGATCTATCTTATCTACCTTAGAAAATCCCACCTCAAGACAACAGCAACTATGACCAGTGGTCACTACAAAATGTCAGCCTCTAAGGTTAAGGCAGTATCTTTGGCAGTGTTATTACTACTGCTGCCGAGACTACTGCCACAGTAAAATGGTCTGTCAGTTTACAGATGAGAGGCAACAGAGCCAGTGGCATTTAACTAGATTCTCAGTTAACTTTAACAATTGCTGTATGAACAGATTTTAATAGGTCCCTTTTGGATCATAGGCTACTGAAAGGCTGCAATACCCACCTCATTTAACAGAGACAAGGACATGACACTGACAAAGAAATTATTTCATTTTCATAATACCATTTCATTATGAACTTTAATGAAGGCAGAAAGTCTTGCCTACAGTATATACTTTGTTATCTCCAGCTTACTAAAAACACAAGTATAGAAAGTACCGGTTTGTGTAATGTGGAGCTGAATGACAAACATCTTAACAGTTATATGTGAACTGCTTTACGCTTTCATTTCATTCATTCAGCATTAGATTTTTTGCAAAGACATAATGACCAACAGCAATTGAGGGCTAAAAGAGGCCTGAAGGCTTCACACTGGCAGTGGCAAGGACAGGTGTGTCTCATTTTTTGCCTGCAAAACCTTGCCTAATGCCTAATTTCTAATTTTGATTGAAACAGACAAGCAAGAGACAGACACCCAACCTCCAGCAGCACTGCCACCCCCATGTCCATTTCCAGCTGCCAGCAGGTTTCAGTAGATGCCAGAGATAACAAGGACAGCATATTTCCTCAAGATCCAATTTTGCTATATTTCTATTTTAGAACACATTCTGCCTACAGAATTTGTATTAGTTTCTAAATGTTATTAAATTATGGAGGTTTATATTTTTAAGACAACTGCTAAAAAATTCAACACCTAAATACAAAATGGAAAACAGTTTTCCAAAAATGTACAGAACTCAACTATATGAGGTGCAAATCTCTTCTATGAAGTTACACTCTCACAGACCATCCCTCTAGGTCTTCCTCAGTTTGCCACACTATCTTCCCTCTTTGCACTCTCAGGTTGGTGTGACCTTCATCTCCAGCTGCCGCCAGTGCACTGACCCTTCATGCATCTGTCACCCACCAGTCCTGGCTGAGGCTCACATTCAGTACTACATAATTAATCGCCCAGTGTGCATACAAAAAAATTAAAAAGAAGAGGGCCAATACTTGACTACCATATTAACATAAACCAGCTGGACATCATATTAGCTGTAAAGCAGAGGTGATAATTAAAAATGATCTTGGCAGGAGTAAATTGGTCAGTTTGAGGATTAACTGTGAAATGACTTGGATAAAAATGAATTGCACCCTCTGGTGCCTTAGCTCGGATTAAATGGCACTCAACATGGAGCAACTCTCACTGCTGAACAAAAAGTGCAGTGAAAATGCATTACAGGTGGAATAAGTAGCTCCACACAGTTTCCATTATTCCTCAGCTACTGTAAGTCCATTTCAAACCCAAATCTCTTTGAGAAAGATATATCAGCTCACTGCCAAATCCTGCACAGGCTCCCACAATTTGCACAGAAATAAAGCGTTGACTCATCTTCAATATGTTAAAGTCTGAGAGATCTGCGAGTCGTCTTTTCATCATGAAGCAAAAGGACCAGGACTACACATCAGCCAGTCACATTACACTGATTGAAGCAGACACAACCAACTTGCCTCTGAAATGTTTAAATAGATGGCATTTTGATAGCAATACGTGCCAGACTCAATTACCAAAGCAAAAAATAAATTAGCTCCTTGCTCTCTTTTCTGCTGCCAATACAAGTATTGAGAAGAAAGCCTTGGACTGAGATTTCCCAGGACAGGAATCAAGGTGACCACTCACTCTCATCATTGCTGATTAGTTTTCAGATACCTGCTTCTGTGCTGTCTAGCTGCAATGGCTGGCTGGGGCTGAACGTTTGCCAATAGCCCGAGCTGGTTGACATGCCTCCAGTGAGCAGGTAGCTTAAAAAGCCTCTGCGATATTCTGTGTCTGTGTGTCAGCCTGTCAGTTCAGCCGTCATAGGGAAGTGGGCGAAGGGAAGTTGAGGCATATTGTGTATCCATCAATAGTGTTCAGTCCTCAGCTATGCAACCTCGTGTTTGCTGACAGCCAACACCACACAAAATGCCTTTTGAACAGCAATGGAGATCATGTATTCCTCTGGGCTAACTTTTTATTCTCTGAAGTTGCCACCTACCTCTCTAAAACTCATGTCATGTCTCTCTCGCTTTAAAAATAATAAGAACATTCTACCCACAACCTCTCAACCGAGCAATTAAGGCAGCTCCCTCCCCATGTGAATCATTTATCTCTTTCACGAGTGTGAGCATGTTTACAATATTCATCATGCTCCTCTTACTCATGCTTCAAGCCCTGAAAGTGTGGGGAAGAGTCACAGAACGGTTAAAAGGTAGATGCGAGGACAGCAGCGGAGGGAAAACCAGCATGAGTTGACAGCTGCATGGAGAAGTAAGCCGCGATGGGTTGAGTGCATGGTGTGGTTGGTCATGTACATGGGATGAAAGACAGTGAGGGTTGAGGACGTGTTAAGGTTGTTTTTAAGAGGTAAAAGTACACCCTGCTGAGCTGAACTTGACCATAATATCTGGGGCTGAAGTGCTTGGCTTGGAAGCCTGTGGACAGACTAGGTTAAACTCTGAATTGCAGTTAATTAGCTGCACGGGGGGGTGCATTGGTTGCCATCTTCTTCCACAGAGCCCATCCTCATAGCCTGCTGCTGGGGGAGTAAGCATGACAATTAGCATGATCACATCTCATAGGCCTGCCATTCATCAGCTTTGTTATCTCTGATCTCTAAACACAGAAGGGGAGAAGTGTTGAGTGGTGAGGGTGGCAAGGGTTTGGCTTGTGAAGTACAAACAATGCCACAATCGGAGTGAGAGGGTGGGGTAAAGAAAGGAACACTGTTGAGGGGAAGGTTTAGGGCAAGGCCATGAAATCCAAGGGCAAAAGGTAGGAACTGTAAAACCCGCCGGAAATAACATCAGAAGTCCACCTCACCATGACGTCCCTTCATCATAAGATAATCCTCAAGACATAAAAAGACAAGCCTATCTCTTATCTGAAGCAAATCTCTATTCCCCAGATTCTAAAGCCATCCAACTGCAAGCGGACATGCCCTTCACGCATCTGCCCACACTCCCCTTGCGTCTATGTACTTTAGATAAACAAGAGGAACACGGTATTGCATATGGGTCTCTCTCATGTGCGCCACACCTATTTCATGACTAATAACTTTACGAAGTCCATTCCACAGTGGGGAAATGTTGGTCAAACAGTGCCTACTAGTCAGTGGATGTAGGTCTAACAGACCTTGCAATATGATGAGGATTTATATTACATCATGTTTTTAGTAGGGACAGGAAAAAAGAAGATTAACTAGTCATTTAAAATGAACCACTTTTGCGATGAACCAACAACATACTCTATTCATGTATCAGTTTGTTTAGTGCTGTTTTTCTGTTTGCAGGCTGCAGACAGAAGGCATGGGATTGCTTGTTGCTTGCGAGGATTATGGTTTTATTTCAAAATGAAAATGACAGAAGTCAATAATCCAAATGCAAAGAAAACAAAAGCGACTGGGGGTGATTTTAAATTCATTTGACCTTAAAAATATTGCAATGCTCGTTGAAATGAGGAGAGGACAGTTTAAACTATATGAGAAAACCGCAACACAAAAAGGACAGAATGAACTTCAGCTCACCCAAAACATGTAGGAACTTAACAGCTGAGGGCTTTGACTTTCAGTTGGTCAGAGGCTATTTTACTGGATCCAGAAATAATTGGAGTGGATCTCACCACAAAGTTTCATTTCCAGAGCTGGCAGCCCATTACCAAAAAAAGGGTATTCGTGAAAATGCCTGCTTTGTTTGTTATTTTCTCTGTTTCCATTGTATTACAGAGTTTGCTTTTGGGATTGTTTTGCAGAATCCTGAAACATTAACATGACCTGGATGAGAAATGTCTCATATTCACTTGCCCTAAAAAGAGCATCTATGATGAAGAAGTGTGGTACGCTCGTCTTTTTCACCCTTGCGGGGAGCAGGAGAAAACATTTATCACCACTCTCCTCTGTGCAGATAAGGTGTCTCTATTTATTCAGAGTGGAAGAGATAAACCCTGAATGAAGCATTGTGGGGCAGAGAGAGAGGAAAGAGAGCGAGAGAGAAATTGTAAAAAGAGGGAAAAGACAAGGAAGCAACTTAGTTTTCAATTGCTTGTGTGTCCATGTGAGCAGATGGCATCTTTTGAAAAACCATCCCTGCTCAGTCAGGAGACAGGAGGCTGACCTCCTGCTCTAACCCCCTTCCAGCCACCACCAGCCACCTTTCCTGCCTCCATGTGCCCCCTGCCCGCACTAATCCATTCCCACTACGAGACTGCTTGTGTAATGTTATCTAATATGAATAATCCCCTGGAGATGGAGCATCCTATGTACTGTAGGCCTGTGCACACGGGGAGGAAGATGGCTGGGGCTGTGAATATAAATGGACGATTTAGAATGACAACAAGGCGGTACAGTGGTCGGAGTAGGGCCGCGCCAGGGACTGAAAGATACAGACAGACAGACAGAAATGCACAGGAGATTCAACAAGGACATGAATAGTGCTTCTGTCTCCTTGTTCTCTACAAGAAAGGGAGGAAAAAGGAAAAGCAAAGAAAAGGCAATGCTCACTACTACTTGTGTCCTCTCAGCGGTTGATGTACAGCCTACTGTCCAGAGGTGAGGAACACAGTTCACATGCCCATTTCTTACTGACATTGCCTGTGTGTAGGGGACAGACGGCTCCTTGTGAGGTGACTGGGCAGATGCTGTGGCTGCAATGCTACTGAGATGAAATGGTTTAGGGAAGAGCATGTCTACAGGGGGCTTTATTTCCTCTCTCTAAACACACAGCTGTTGAGTTTAACAGTAGAACAACTTTGCAACTAGACATGACAACTAATAAGCGTTTCAATTACACATTGTATCATTCCTGAACAATAACACTGCCGGAGATATGAGTCCAGTCTTTTTAAAAGAAGTATTTCAAAAGCATTTCATTATTATTATTATTATTATTATTATTATTATTATTATTATTATTATACTTCGGTTGTTTATTCAGCATGTGTTTGCAGTGGACATATAGGAAATACGATAGGCTACTTTGGAGTTACACGATAAAAACAAAGCGATAAATAAAACAGTAACGTGTAGGGCAACGTACGTTATTAGGCTGTGTACGGTTTACGCTCCCATGCCATATCGATGGTGCGTATGATAGCCTATCAAAACTTGGAGCTCATACGCACCAGGGTTTGAAATTGATACTATGGTTAAATGCTAAGGCAAATAGTCCCAACCCCGCTTTGCTGGGATAGCTTCCCCGGAACTCACCTTGGAGGAAAAACAGCGAAGCGAGTAGTTGCAAAACGCGAACAGTCCAGATATTGAAGAGCCCTCTGGTGAAATAGTAAAAAAAAAAAAAAAAAAAAAGAAAAAGAAAGAAGTCCGTAATCAAGTTCACATTTTACTCTCCTCACACGTCCCGTGAGAGGTTTCAGAAAGGCACTATTCCGAAGAAAACACTGGCTACCAGGTTGACCAATGTGTCAATTCCTGTTGAAAGGCGACCCGGGCAACTCCTCAACAAAAGACTCTGGGTACGATATCAGGGACTTTCTCCACGCCCAGGTGCCGAGTCATTTGGCAGTTTCCAGGTGTGTCTGTGTGTGAGTGTCCAGGAGCCGCGGCTCAGTTGGCAGCAACTACAACACACCTGTGGGATCCGCTCACGCGTTCGCCTTGACTGTCATAGCGTTTGAAAACCCGGGAGGTTGTAGCTACGAGGGAGGAGAGGAAAAAAAAAAGAGAGAGAGAGAGAGAGGCGCGATCGGGTACGGAAAGGAATGAATCCCCTCCCTCCCCACACTCAGCGCCGGCAAAGCCTATAGGAGACAGACAGCAGGCGGAAAGTAGTAGAAGAAGAGAGTGGTGAAAGAGAAACAAGTTGTGTTGTCTGTTCGCCGACGCACCGAAATATTTCTGCGTGCTGTGGGAGCGGTTTTCAGCCCCGCGCGCTGTGGTTCCCAAAGTGTCTGCGTGGGGGTGCTTCCTCCAGGTCATTCCGGGCAAAATAAGGAATGTTCACAAGTAGGCTAATGGTTTTAGTTTCACTAACGTTCCCGCCGTTTCATTGAAGGTAGGCTTACTCACAACATTGAAACCACCCTACAGCATGTGTCTATTCATAAACAGTCTCGTGGTTTACTCGGGACAATCAACAGACGTCACCGTGGACAGCTTCACTAAAATTTGCTTTTGGAAGGAAACCGCTCCCAGTAAAAACTGTTGACAGGAGGACTGTCAATTATCCAGAGAAAGACACATTTCTGTTTCAGATGTCATGTTTGATCCTGAGCATCACCAACGAGCAGAAGCCTCAGGAGCAGGAAGCTCAATTTTAACCAAATAAATCCAAAACTCAACTTTATCACAATTCTTGACCAAAAACTGCCCCATGATGATTAAATGTCATGTAAACTAATACCATCACTATTATCATCTCTGGCTTTACTTTTATGTTCCAGTGTTTGTGCTGTTACGATAATATATAGTAGGTCCTATAATTGGAGTTGTATTGTTTTGTTGTTTCCCTTTATTTTAAAAATAAGGTTTCATTTAAAATTGTGCAATTTATCTAAAATCCCACATTGAGACAATAATTGCAAATTAGCTGTCACTTGTGCCAACGAATCTGTTATATTTTAAGTGGCTGAATGTAACGATGTTAACTGCACATTTATGGTCTATCAAATAAACAGCTAAATAAAACATAAATAAACCATTGATAGGCCTATTGCATGCATATGAACACAGATTAATGGAATGGAAAGGGAATTCGGGGACATTGCATGGTTTAAAAATACTATCAAGAGCAACCACTCCTCATTTATTTATATTTCACTGAGCCCCATTTGACTATGTCCTTACAAGAGCTGTATTAGTGGTCATTATAACATAAATTATTGGTGTGCTACCTTGGCTGCTGAATCGTTAATCACAAGAGGTATAATTTTGAAGCTTTTAGTCAAGCTAAGTTTTAGAAAGTGCAACAATCTTTCATTTCCACGTGAATGTCTAACAAGCTTTGAATCAGCCATATGTTTAGGTCTTTTTTAGTAAGAAATTCACAGATTTTTTGACTCATTCTTGCAGCTAGGAGCTAAAAGTTGATTTCAGATATGGGCCATATGTGTGTAAGTACTAATCAAGCGTGATTGGCTCTATCATCACACAAGAGGTTATATGAATAGCTTATTTTTGCCTTAGAGCCTAATATCATATAACACAGCAATTTGGATTCATGGGTCCGTGTCATGCCTTGTTGTGTGGCTGGGTGTCTGTTTTGTGAGTGATTTATAGGCAAATTAGGGTGTCTGTTTGGGGAGATGTGCTGCCTTTGCCCAGTGGGCCCTGGAGCGAAGACCGGAGACTGCGTGGGTGTGAGTCAGCCCCTAACTGCTGACACAGGGACAGAGCTGGCAGAGATTCACAGAGCAAGATGGGGAGATGGCTTTCACAGGTCCTCACATTGACTGATGAGATCAAGGAGAAACTAGGCCAAGCCAGACAAGTGTCGGGCAAACAGACACCCAGACATAGAGTGAGAGAGACAAACACTTCCCAATCACAAACAGAGCTGGGAGAGTGGAAAGTGGCGGGGTAGAGCCAAGTTGTTTTGGGTCTGACTTCAATATGTCCAAACCTGTTTGTCTAAAGAGTAATGAGGATGCTGAGTCTTGGAACATGCTAGCCCAGGGGATGTCCGTAGCCAGGAGAGGCCAAGTCAAAGCTCTCTAAATTCAATAAAGTGGAAAAGAAGTTCACTTTGTTCTACTAGATAGCCTGACTGTGATGACATTTTGATCAATGTGCCTATACCTTTTCCTGCAGCTTGCCTTTATGTTGCTTGAATAGTGATGATCTGTTATCATACCACAGTCAAACAGCACCATTTGTCATACAGTGTCCCTCAGCAGGTCCAGACTGTAAAATGTTTTGACTTTGAACACATTATAAAACCTAATTTATGATACAGCGTTTCAATTGTCCATAATGATGTAGTGGTCATATCAGATTCAAGGTTCATAGTTCAGTGTCTGTTTGCCATGTGGATAGACTGCCCTCTGTTGGTGGCAGTTTGTATTGTTTCATCAACTAACAATCTCATTAACAAACAGGAGCGTAACGCACCTATTCAGCATTTATAGACTCTTAAACATTTAATACATGTTTATAACATGCTAAAATGTAGTTGTGTGCCGCTATAAGGACATTTTTAAGTGTTTATTAATGTACAGTATTATGAAAACATATTGATACAACTGAATTGTGTGTACAGTGTGTACAACAAATGTACAACAAATGTACAAAATAACACAAATACATACACAACATAATACAATGCAACAACAGCTATAGGTAAATCAACACCTGTCTGATTTGCAGATATTAAGACTATGGTTATTTTTTTCATAGTCACATTAACAGATATTGTACACAAAGGCATTGATACATGCCTTGTTTCTGAATTGTGTTTGTGATTAAGGTAAGTAGCATTTTCACACATGAAGTTTTGAATGAATTATAAGCACATAATCTAATATGATAAGGAATTGTGTGTAAGATAAGTAAATAGTTATGAAGTGCACACATCATTAGCAAGTCCATTAGGTCACTGAGGCTTGTCTGAGCATCTTTAACCATGTAACTCATTCCCAATGCTATTGCAAAATATGATATATATTTATAGATATTACATTCAAGCGTAAATAGTATGGGTTACATTCTGGGAGCAATTTGGGTATTTTTTTACTACAGCAAGCTTATGCTTTTCAAATGCATTCATTACTAACTAAGCAACATACAACTTTCACAGTTGAAGTTGTGTTAATCGTATGACATTTGATTAATAACATACACCCGTTGGTCTTGTCTTTCATACAGAAAATGCATTAAAGTCCCATCCCTGCATTTATTTTGTTTTATTTTGGGGGCAATTTGGCCTTCAATTGATAGGATGGTTGTAGACAGGAAAGGGGGAGAGAGAAGGGGGAAGACATGCAGCAGGGCACCTCATCTCTGCATTTATTTAAAGCTCTATGCATCTAATCTAGTTAAATCTAATGTTAAATAATACAAAAAATATATATACAATAAATAGTTGTATTAATCCTCACATTCTCACAATTGGACCCTTTGTTTGTGCTCTTCCTATGCATCTGTGTTGTCAGTATCTATCAGTCTTGCTATTTATCATATCACCAGGTGAAGGTTGTCAGATGTACTGTAGTGACAAACCTAAAGATGCAGAGATAACAGATGGAGCAGCTCACAGACACAGGAAACTGTCATGGTGGGGAATGATAAAGGTGTGAAGAAAGACTCAACGGGGAGACAGAGGAAGGATATTTACAGTGTAAGGAACACTTTAATTTGAATGGCTTCCTGACCTAGCTAAGTGCGCCTCCCGCTGTCAATATGACTTATATGTAATTACAGAGGAAGGGAGGGATGTGTGAGCGGCCGAGCGATGGCTACTATATGCAGGGCTCTGATTCTCCGCAAAGGCATGTGCGACAAGGAGACATCAGGTTTGGCATAAAACGGACTGACAGGCTTATGGTGCCATTCTGATTCAGTCTGGGAATAACCACAAACTGGGAATAGCAGGGTGGCAGCAGTGTGTGGGTTGGTGTGAACAGTCTGCAAGCGTGTGTGTCAGAGCAAAAAGAAAGACAGAATATTTGAAGAAGATTGATGTTTGAAGATGCTAGTTGGGTGTAGATTAAACATGCCAACAATTTAAATGTATAATGTATATACGTATTGCTGTGTGGCATTGAGGAGTGATACTAAAATACTAATGTAGCACTGTGACCTTGAGGTTTAGGGAGAAACTAAAAAGGCACCATGAGCGACATTTGTCTTCTCTTATCAGATGTCCCCTGAGCTGTCATTTTACTCAAGAAAAATGTCATTGTTTTCCTCTCCCTGCTCATAACACAATCTAATCACAGTTTGCCCAGCTCATCCTGTATTGTCCAGGTGGCCCCACTCTGAGAGGTAACAGAGGGACTCTCAGCATCAATAAATGCCTTTAACCAGGCTGATGTGATGTAGCACAGATTACACAAGGGCCTGTGTGCATCCAACTACACTCATGTAAACAAATACACACCTGCTTGCATGCACACATTTCTACCCAAAGTGTGCACCATATCCATTCCCTACTGAGCCAGTAATATCTAATTCAAAGAGGTTGTTTGTCCTTGACAATGCCTGTAAATGTGTGATTATGGGGAGAAATCTGAACTGTGTGGTCTAAGCTGGATCAGCCTAGTTGGCACAAGTGCAGTCTAGAGACTTTACTGACAAGCTTACATTTCCCCCCAAACCAAAACAGTCTTACTTGACCTATATGAGCTGCTCCATATGGTGTAAAATAGGTTAGATTGTGACCCAAGTATAACATCGATTCTTTTCTTTTTTTCATGCCTGTGATTGATGGTTCAGGGTGAAAATAGCTCTCAACATGTTGAAGACTATGGCAGCCCACTGAGTCCCTTTTGGATGGCACGGTATTCTGTGGGCTGCCCAGCAGCCTGTGCTGAATGGCGAAGACAGCTAGGCCATCTGTTAAACTCTATTTTCATCTCCAACCAACAGGGAGAGACACAGCCCAAAGGGACTTCAACTGCTCTCACAGAGTCGTATTTGTTCAACAGGTCAAGTCTAAGCCTTGCAGTGCAGGACCACCAAACCAGATCTCATTTATGGCACAGCCCAGGTTATTACAATACCCCACATATCACTTGACTGGGCAGAGCTGGTGATAAAGGAGAAATCGTTAATACAAAAAAATAATCAGGTGCCACAGAGAATTAGAAGAGATTATTACTGTCACAGTACAAATGACCATAACCCAATGTGCTCTCAAATGCTTTTTGAGCCAGGTTAAAAAGGATCATCGTGTAATGTGTTTCACTGGTTGAGAAAAGAGAAATTTGTTGGGCTTTCCAGGTGAGGATGAAACAGAGGCTGGCAGGATTCATTTGAGATTACTTGGTGCAAACATGGTGTAATCCCCTTATCTGCGTACTTACCTGTCTCTGGCAGTGAGCCAAGCCTACCTCTATGAACCTCATTGGCTTGACATTCTGGCAGGAGCAAATCCCTGTCTAATGTGTCAGCCCAGGCAGCTTTAACACCTGGCACGCCAATGCTTATCTGCTGAGCACCCAAAAGCACCTGCATTATCCCACTGAAGCTTTAACAACAAGTGAAATGGCTTTTAAATTACAGTTTGTGTCATACACCACAAACAAAGTGTGCAAAGTGCATACCATTACTATGGGGTTATGGCCTGATCAAAATAGCCTACATGTATAGACACCCCCCATTGAAGCATCCTTTCTCCTGGTGGTTGGTCTGTATTAAGGTTTTTAAATTAATGAATATGCTCTAGCCCCTGTTGCTATTACTGAGTTATTATATTCTCTTTTCAAACAATAATCTTAGAACTTGTTTTAATTAAAACTTTATAGTAGGCCTAAATCCCTAGAACCAAACTATGTTTGTTAATCCTGGCAGGATTCTAGTTGTTTATTTGTATTTATGTTTTTATTTTATCTTGGATCTCTGAAACATGTGGCTCTGTAACCTTTAGAAAAGTGTTTGTATATACAAATAAGAAGATGAAGGGGGAAAAAAAGGAAGAACTATGACTAGGCTACATTTAACCAGTAAATAATTGGCCACAACCATGAATCACAACTGCTACAGTTTACCTCTTTAAAGCTTTCTCAGTGATATTACAGTAAATCAAAGTCAGATCCATAGTCTGTCTTAAAGTCGTCTCTGGCCCAGTGCTTAAAGTGATTGTCCAAACGTGGCATTTGGTAATCCATTATATAGCAAGTCAAAATACGAAAAAGAAGAGTCGTTTAATCAATTCGGACCAGCCAGTTTTCATTTAGCCTAGGCCTACAACTTCAGTATCACCGTAGAGCAGGTGGAAGTTACTAGTATGTAGACTATCAATTACTCTGTTTTAGATATACCACAGTTGTAGGCTTCTTCAATAGAATTTTCGAGGAGGCCGCAGCAGGTGAGAAAAGTTCAACTCGTATAACGTTACTTGTAAAGTCTATTGGAGGAGGGTGCTATCATTGCACGGTAGTATTAGGGTACCAACCAGACTGACGTTTTTAAAAACGTCATTTTTTCTCTTTTGATCATTTTAAACTTATCTGGGCGATTATCGTTAACGGTAATTATCCCAACCAAAAGCATTCTGTTGAACGTGGTAGCTAAATGCATGTGGCAACATTAGCTCTGATGCTAGCTACATTAACACACCGTTTTGAGATGTGGCTATATTAGATATAACGTCATAGTCTGGAAGTAGCTATATAGGTTTATATTACACATGTGGTTACTTTTCAGAACAGCCCACACTGACACAGGGAAAGTAGTACAGCAGGTTTACTGTTCTATGTCGACATCTGGTGGTGTTTCTGTAGCATAACGTTAGTTTTGTCGATGGACGGATTGGAGTAATGATGATCAAGTCGTTTCGTTTGAAATGGTGTTCCTCGAAAAAGTTTCAATTTATGCCATATTATATATTTACATGGCAGTCGCTGTCTTTTGTTGCAACACTAAACACGTTGTTTTTACCCGTGTGTGTGTGTGTGTCAAAGGGGCCACCGTAGAATGACGCCGCTTACAGTCTTATTTTCTCACGTTTTAAATACATACTTTAGTGAGCTACTGATTACATGCTTAATATGTGTGAAACACTAAAGTTTGTATGCCTTTAAATGAAGGAAAACGGTACGCTGGGCAGGGCTGACGTTAAAATTACTGTGTGGCAGATTCTATCCCATGATGCATTGCGTCACGGCTACAGTTTGAATTAATGTTAATTTAGCATACTTTAGCATACTTCAAAAAGCAGCAGGTTGGGTTGGTAGAATATATGTATTTGAGTGTGCTCCGAAGACCGTGTGGTTGCTATTTAATTACTTTAAAGCTAAAGTACCGTAACCAAACAACGTGTGTAGCGGAATGACTCCCCTGTCCATACCTTTTTCAAATCAGCTTTGCGCAGTGGCAGTATCGTAGCCTATGAGGTTTATCCGAGGCGCGATTATTGCTAGTTGAAAACTTTACCCAATACCCCGCCTTGACGACTTGAAATATAGTCGGCAATGGCAATTTTTGACGGTCTCTAAGGAGACTGATAAGAGGTGAAAATGAAATATAATACAGCGTAAGTTAAAATGACGTATTGCGTCCGTAAAGCACCGTCGTAATATGTACCGTATTAGGTCAGTAGAGTTCTAATGAATCGATTTAGCGTATCTAAATATAACGTTTCCACGTTACGTTCTGTTTATTTGGTCTCTTCATGTTAATACCTATTTCATCCGGTAATGGTCTACACACTGCTGCAGGATCTTTTTTTGTATTCACCTATTCTACAAATTCCCAGGCGTACATGCTTAAATATGTATTAGATATTTGTATTAGCCTACTGATGATCTTTATATTTTTGTTTTACTTGCACTCCATGTATTTGTACCCTTTCCCACTTTGTACTGCAATGACTGCACAACAATCCAATTTCCTCGGAATAACCGTTTATCGTATCTTAAAACTTGTAACGGTTTATACAGGAATTCTATGCAGTTTTGAACGTTTTTATGGAACATACTCAGGCTACAGTGGCTGAAATGGATATTTTGGTACGCAAAAATAAAGAAGTGATACTCTGACGACGTCAGTAGGGCTAGTCTGATAAGCTTCTTTTTTTTTTTTTGTATTCTTCTTTGGAAAATATCAGTCTCATCCAGCCCAAATCATAGTTAGAACACACGGAAATAAGTCCCACCTACTACAATCACAAGTCACGTTAACTTAAATAACTATTCTTAACCCACGCAAACTATAGCATGACAGTAATAGTGTAACTCTAGAAATTTGTTATCCAAATAATTAAAGTAACGTAAAACCCTAACAGAGGGACGTGCGGATCTGAGAGACATCCCCTCCGTAACTTCTTCTTATTATTCTTTCGCAGTGGCAGTATAGTAGCCTTTAAGGTTTATCCGAAGCGTGATCATTGCTGGTTGAAAACTTAACCCAATACCCCGTCATGACGACTTGAAATATAGTCGGAAATGTCAATTTTTGACGATTTCCAAGGACACTGATATACTGTTCGAAATAAAATCAATGTACTGATGTTATGAATATAAAAAAAAAGTGTCGGTTATAACTTAGGATAAATTGACAGAAACGGGGATATACTCGTCAGGTAGTGTCACTTTCTTTTGCCTGTCGGCTATATGTAGGCTATAGTATACTGCATGGTCTTATACGTGTTTTACTTTGGGGAATTTAAAGCAAAACAATGTAACTTTTAGCTGCAGCTGTAGGCTAGTTCAATGAGACAACCTGTAGTCGTAATTATAGGTTTAGTTTCTGTATGTTCTGTTGTTTCTACATGTTCTCACCACTCTTAAAAATGCGACTGAATTGTTTTAAATAAAAAAAATGTCATGGTCTAAAAATATTCATCTTTCTAGTCTGCCTGAGTTCCGGGGGCCTTAAACAAAGGCGTACCGGAGAGTACGTCATTTCCGTTTATAACCTATTTCAATGTTGTGCAGTTATTCGACGTTGTATGTGAGTGTTTATGGAGATGTACTTGTAAAGTCTCCATGACTTTTCTCTGGGGATAACATGGTTTTAAATGTCTATACAATTAACAAGTAACGATTCATATAAACTGGTAGACTTTTAAGCCGCGCCCATTGTTGAACCGTAACAGAGAGGTGTGCGGGCCGGAGACACTCCTCTGTCTTTGTTAGTGTATTGTTATCTTTGCGCAGTGGCAGTATCGTAGCCTATGAGGTTTATCCGAGGCGCGATTATTGCTAGTTGAAAACTTTACCCAATACCCCGCCTAGACGACTTGAAATATAGTCGGCGACGGCAATTTTTGACGGTCTCTAAGGAGACTCATCTATTGTTCAAAACAAATTCTTAATGTAGACCTAAACTTGATCTCTTCATTGGCATTGCAGTGTAAAATCATCATACGTTTACAGTAAGTTGTAAAAATATGAATGGGCTTCTTGTAGCCAGAGTGTAATTCAGTATTTTGTACCCTTTTGTTATATGTATTTCAGTTTAACGACTGATCATGGGTGTTTTATTTTTTGGGAATTTAAGTCGTAATAATGTTGTTGGTATGATCTGTTGTCTTCACATGTTTCTCCGCATTTAAACATGCGACTGAATTTGTTTAAATAAAAAAATGGCATGTTCTAAAAACATTTGTCTTTCTAGTCTGGCTGCATCCATGGGCAGAGTTCAGGGGGGCCTTAAACAAAGACGTACCGGAGATTACGTCATTTCCGCTTATAACTTACTTCAATTGTTGCGTACGTATTTAACGTTATATGTGCATTCTTTATGTTGGATTGTTTGTTCTTGACTTTATTCATATTGATAATAAGTTAATGCACGATTCGACCGCAAAGTTCAGGACGCGTCTGTGTTTTCTATTTTTTATTTTGTCTTTTCCTTACCTACTGCTCTCATTTATGGAGATGTATTTGTAAAGTCTCCATGACTTTTCTCTGGGGATAACATGGTTTGTCTACACAATTAGACAAATTGTACAATTGTAGCGAATTATAATAAACTGGTAGACTTTTAAGCCGCGCCCATTGTTGAACCGTAACAGAGAGGTGTGCGGGCCGGAGACACTCCTCTGTCTTTGCCTGAATGGTGTTATCTTTGCGCAGTGGCAGTATCGTAGCCTATGAGGTTTATCCGAGGCGCGATTATTGCTAGTTGAAAACTTTACCCAATACCCCGCCTAGACGACTTGAAATATAGTCGGCGACGGCAATTTTTGACGGTCTCTAAGGAGACTCATCTGTTGTTCAAAACAAAATCGTAATGCAGACTTAAGCTTGATCTCTTGATTAGCATTGCAGTGTAAATTCATTATACGTTTGCAGTAAATTGTAAAAATATGAATGGGCTTCTTGTAACCAGAGTGTAATTCAGTATTTTGTACCCTTTTGTTATATGTATTTCAGTTTAACGACTGATCATATGGGTGTTTTATTTTTTGGGAATTTAAGTCGTAATAATGTTGTTGGTATGTTCTGTTGTCTTCACATGTTTCTCCGCATTTAAACATGCGACTGAATTTGTTTAAATAAAAAAATGGCATGTTCTAAAAACATGTGTCTTTCTAGTCTGGCTGCATCCATGGGCAGAGTTCAGGGGGCCTTAAACAAAGACGTACCGGAGATTACGTCATTTCCGCTTATAACTTACTTAAATTGTTGCGTACGTATTTAACGTTATATGTGCATTCTTTATGTTGGATTGTTTGTTCTTGACTTTATTCATGTTGATAATAAGTTAATGCACGATTCGACCGCAAAGTTCAGGACGCGTCTGTGTTTTCTATTTTTTATTTTGTCTTTTCCTTACCTACTGCTCTCATTTATGGAGATGTATTTGTAAAGTCTCCATGACTTTTCTCTGGGGATAACATGGTTTGTCTACACAATTAGACAAATTGTACAATTGTAGCGAATCATAATAAACTGGTAGACTTTTAAGCCGCGCCCATTGTTGAACCGTAACAGAGAGGTGTGCGGGCCGGAGACACTCCTCTGTCTTTGCCTGATTTGAGTTATCTTTGCGCAGTGGCAGTATCGTAGCCTATGAGGTTTATCCGAGGCGCGATTATTGCTAGTTGAAAACTTTACCCAATACCCCGCCTAGACGACTTGAAATATAGTCGGCGACGGCAATTTTTGTCGGTCTCTAAGGAGACTCATTTGTTGTAGAAAATGAACAAACAATATCTATTACCACGTTTAACATACTATGTTGTATAGATACGGAAATGATTATTCTGAATTTACACACTGAGGAGGTACTAGAAATACTTACATTCCACTTATATTTAAACGTGTACACATACCTGTCTTCACTATTGCCTAATTTGTACTTATGAGATGTAATTAAATACTGTACATTATAAAGACATATCTGTTACATGTGCATTTTTTGTCACTTGTATGTGCATGAAAACCTTAAAAAGAGGTTTTACACAGTAGCCTGGTCTCAGTGCAGTGTACTTGCCAGAACAGCAGAGGGCACTCTATAATAGGATATGGGGTGGTGAATGTGAGGAGAAAATAGACTGAAGTAGAAGAACATACATCTTTAAACGTAAGTCAGTTTGTTTTCTAGCCAAGTGATAAACAATATATAGGCTGGATATATTTGAAAGATATTACATAATTATGTGTTGCAGTTCTTAATCATTGCTGCACTATGAAAGAGTTTGTGCTCAATAGTTGCCTGTAATTGTGATTGTCTTTCTAAAGTGATAGAAACCTTTGTGCCGTCATGTTTTACCACCCTGTAGAGAACTAATTTCAATGATTTCTGATTAGAAGAAGGGTTGGTATTAGGCAGTCACAGGGGTGGGGATTTAATCAAGTAAGTCTTTCATTAGGCAGATGAGCTCAAAGCCTTTTTACCCTGTGAACACTCTCTTACACTCTTGCTGTCATGCAAGCACACTTAATATTGTCACTTTCTCACACCGTCTGTACTTGTAACCATGATGAGGTTGACATTTTTACCTTCAAAATTGTAGCTCTTATTGACAAAATAGTAGGACTGTAGAAAACTGTACCAAGGTCAGGAGTACTCACCAGGGTTGAGGAAAAAAAAAAGTAATCAACTGTAGTTAATGGAGTACTTCCTGTTTAATTATTCTAGCTCAATAATGCATTTTGGTCACATTCGGTTGTATTGGGGTTACTGCTGTTTATTTTAAATCATTATAATCTGGAACATACTATCATAACCATTGTCAGTAAACTTCATGTAACATTTGTTTAAAGTGTATTTTAATCTACAATCTCACAGTTAAAATCTCTTTAATTATTTAGACATGTTTCTGAGAAATCATGTATTTTGCCCAAAGTATCTGAAATGTCATTACTCTGGGTTTAGTTCAGTATCAATAATTAATCAGAGGTTCAGATATTTTCTAATGTGATTATTGTAATCCAGCTGCTTCTAATGTATCTTTCCTCAACCCTGGTAGTCAAATTGTGTGTGTGTGTGTGTGGGGGGGGGGGGTCATGTTTTCAGACTAATGGAGCATTTGGGTGTCTTTATCAAAGGTGAAACTAAGGCTTTAAAAGTGATTAATATTTACATAAATTACTTGCTGCTTTTGCATTTATTTTTCCTTCAGTATGACCCAGGATGCGCTTGCTTTTTCCTATCTGTTTTACACATCCACTGAGCATTCATCAGTCCGCAACAAATTGAGATTCATAGTCAATGTTGCCTGTGTGTGCTCCTTTTGACCTGCATATGACCCAGTGTTTTATGTATGTTAAAATGTACTTATGGTACTCAGACAAATTATGTGTGAGATAAGCAGGAGTTTGTCGTCCTTCCTTGACATCTCTCAAACTCTGACCTTTCAGATTTCGAAAACAGCTTGTTATCTGTCAGAAATGAAATGGCAAGATATGGCTTTGTTCTGTGTAAGCGACAGCTGGAGACTTCCCAACATAAACAAATAGATTGCACAGCATCATAGGACTAGTTCCTAGGTAACCATGTGACAGTGCCGACAATTGCTATGGAAACCAGCGTCTCTCTCTCTCTCTCTCTCTCTCTCTCTCTCTCTCTCTCTCTCTCTCTCTCTCTCTCTCTCTCTCTCTAAAATGTGAGAATTTCCAGGTTTGACAGTTGTGGAGGAAGTCACCATTGTCATAGAAAGTAATTTCCCCTCATATTCTGTACAAGATGTAGAATGCATTCAGAGGTTTATACCAAATGCTATACACCAGAGGAAAAACCATCGTTGATAATAAAATGTCACTGGTACAGCTGACAAAGCATTCTGTAATATCAACACTACTTTTACATTACCATGGAATGAAATGCCCTGCTTTCACACTCTTTATCCGGTATATATGAAAACTGTAATTAGCATTAACAACATTACAAATTAAGACATTTTCAAGATCAGAGTAAACAAAAATCTAGTTTTATTCTTTTTTTATTTTTTATTCAGCAAGCTAATTTGCAATCTGCTTTGCAGCAGGTCTTTTGTTTTGATCCTGTTTGTCACAAATCCAGTGATAACTCGGCTTCTGTTCAAAGAGTGAGACATCACAGCCTATTCTATTCTATCTATAAAAAACAGGTGCAACTCTAAAAGAGATGCTTTGATTTGTGGCCAATTATGTGAGTACTCTCCTCTTTCCTCAGAGCTGATCTGAAGAATTAGCCCATTATTCTTGGTAGATAACCAGAAATGTAGAGATCACATAAATGAACAGAAAACCTTAAAAGTTATATGGTTATTTAATACACCCAATTAAACTTGTTCCAGTCCTCTAATGCCATCTTCCTCTAAATCACTGCGTGGTGTACGAGGGGTTGCCCCCAATTAGCTGCCTCCTGTGACATCCTGACACCATGCCGCATCGTTATTGTATTTCAGCTTCAATTACTTTCAAAACCCTTCAGGCAGAGGTGATTGGTCTCCTCCACTCTTTATTCTCTGCTCTGTTTCCCCTTCTTTTGATTGGAAGGGGGTGTCAAAGGATAGTCCATCACGTTCAGGAATTAAAGGCACACTATGCAAGATTTGTAAGTTAATATAACAGCTTTGAAGTCATTTCGATGGTAAACGAACTTGTAGTAGGGCGAATCATCCCAATAGCAAAGCGGGGGGGGGACGCCACTGGCAAAACCAGCAATGTAGGTTTGAGAGGTGGTGCCCCGCCAAATCTCGCGAGAATCACGACTTGCCTTACGGCATGACGTCACATACATGTGCAACGTGCATTTAAAATATAAGAAGCAGCCTCTATGGAAGACACAAGCATGCATTTCAGACGTGAATCATGGCAGAGTCGACGAAGAAAATGAAGAAAGCGCGGTCAGAAGAGTCAAGGAAAAGAAAACGAGAGACTGACGTGTGAGGATCCGGACAAGAGTCCCACTCGGTCAGGCTTTCACTCGTTGCCGAGAGCTAAAAAGCAGCAAAGGTAACGTTAAATACAAGTACTCCACAGCAACTCTAGGGGTCACTGTTTGACAAAAATAGAAACTGCATAGTATGCCTTTAAAGAGCCATAATCTGTAACGTTTATTGTTATGTTTTGCTCATTGCTTGGCAGTTCTGTGCAGATGAAACAGCTGAAAGCTTCCAAATTATTATTATTATTATTATTATTATTATTATTATTATTATTATTATTATTATTATTATTATTAACTTAACCTAATACTCTGCCATGGCAACTTGAAAGATTGTGAGAATTAGCTATATTTGATGGTTGGTCACCAAGCGATGTAATATTGCTCAAGTAGAGTTTAGGGGCAGATGGACACAAGTTATAATCAATCATTCAACAATCAATTTCAGTTACCACCATGTATATTAATTAAGCTATTAATTAGGGCTGCACAATATTTTGTTTCAGCGTCTACATCGCGATGTGTGCATGTGCGATAGTCACATTGCAGGACGTGCGATGTTAACGCTACAACTTTTCTGCTGCTTGATAGAAAAGTAGATTTTCACTGTTCTCCCTTTACATGATTGTTACCGGCTGACCCTTTATATTACATACTACATATCTGATCAACATTAAGATAAATGCATGAATCGGATAGGACTTGATATCAGCAGATATTCAGTATTAAAGTACTCTGATCCAGATCAGGGCAAAAAAAAATAAGCATCCCTAGTCTGAGATCTAAAGTCAGTTCATATTGGTGTGTGCTTGCATGTTCGTTTATACACGTGTTAGTGTATCGGTTGTTAGAAAAGGGAACCCCAGCTTTTTCAGACTATTAGGAGCAGAGCCCTGGTAGCCCCCAGTAGCCTGCGGCTCTCAGAAATAGCTTTTTAAAGAGGTACCAGTCTCCTCTGTTTCCTCAGGATCCAGGTGCTTTTAATTGGATTTCTTTGACAAGATTATTGCCTGCTCTCAGGCCAAGCTCGGATAGAGTGTAGTTTTAACAAGTGTGCCTATATAGCCACTTCAATCATAGTAAACTTCACAAAAAACTTTGATTTGATTCAAAATTACAATGTGACCAAATGTTGAACGCCCCCCTCCCTTGCTAATGCACCAATTCTTTGTAATTCTCCATAAAGCCTGGTGAGACTTTAAGTTATATGTTGTGAATCATCAAGTCTGACATACGTGTTGTATATCTTCATGTGATACCACAGCTTTGCAGAGAGATCCAGAGAAGAAAGAAAGAAAGAAAGAAGATTTATTTATTTATATTAGGACAATGCACATTAATCAACATTTCTGTAAATGCGCCAGTGTTAGCCAGACGGCTAATTTTCAACTGCAGTCCTAGTTGCATGCAGGTTTTAATTTTGGACAACCACCTTCACTAAAACCTCTAATGTGTAGAAGCATTTATTCCCTGGGTCCCAGTCCCTCTGCATTTTGACCTTCTTAAATGAGACAGACTTAAAAGGAGCATGCACTGAAGGCAGTGAGTTATACCAACCAGTCCTATAATCCCTTAGAAAATGGCTCTTTTAAAATCCTATTATAACGTCATAGCAGTCCAAGCTTGCTCAAAGCAATTAGTCAGAGGAAATGAGCAACATTTCTTTGTCTACACGGGCACATTAATTGATGAAGACAAAGAATAAGATTGTATAGTTTTATTGTTTAGTATAATTGTGCTAGGCTATTTAGGGACCATCAAAGATTAGAGGCTTCCACAAGGACGATTAATAAGTAGATTATTGTCTATACTTGCAGGATAGTTACTGGTCCAATATTATTATGTGTTTTAAAAATGTGCTCTAAAATGAGTGCAGCATAGGTTAAAAGGCGGGGTATTTATTGAATTTGAATTGGCGGAGTGGTGGTTTAGTTTAAATGCTTTAGAAAATGATCACTTAGAAAGATTTATTCCATTCTTATTGCAGAGTCAGTGAAATCCAAGTAAGCTGAATTGTTCTGCCAGTTTGAAAGCGCCTGAAAAATGAAAATATTTAGAAAGTGCATTAAGTTCAGTCTGTCAAAGCAAGGTTTAATCATATCTTTGGAAAACACATATAGTCTGTTCATCTAAAAGGTCAATTTAACTTAAAATGGTCATCCTGCAAAATATGAATTATGTTCAGAATTTGAGGGCCTATTGTAAGTGCTTTGTCCTAGATGGTATTCTGTCAATAGCACTGTTGAGAAGCTCTGCAATAATTGAGTGATAGCAAAGTATAAGGTGAGACATAGGCCACTTTTCCTGTGGCTCAGCCGGTAAATTTTAACAAGGTACAGGATTTTGAGGTTGTTATGTCAGATGAGAGTTTATTACGACACCTCTGACTCTACTGTGTCATGCCCCTCCATGCTGTGTCTCATCTGTTCTCCTCTCGCCACTTGTTAGAGCCCGCTAAAAATGGGTTCTGGTGTTGCTTGCACTAATCTAACACCATACGTTGTTTTTTTAGGAACATTGGGGTGTTGAACAAATTGAAGTGCAGTGGTGGAAGAAGTATTCAGATCCTTTACTTAAGTAAAAGTACCTCACTACTGCACAGTCCTGCATTGAAAATGTTACTTAAGTAAAAGTATGTAAGTGTCATCAAGAAAATGTACTTAAAGTATTAAAAGTAAAAGTACTCAATGCAGAAAAATCCTCACATTTTAGAAACGGGAAAGGATCCAAACAGTTAAACTGTGTTTAATCGTCTTGTAACTTCATCTGGACTTGTAGGCCGTTATATTGTTGGGTAGTTTAATCAGGGGCGGATCTACAGGGGGGCAAGGGGGGGCAGCTGCCCCCCCACTGTAGGGCCTTGCCCCCCCAGCTGCCCCCCTAACTTTGGCATTCAAAAAACTTTGCTTGTAAAAACAAACTGCCACTATGTGCACAGGCTTCTTAAAACATTGAAACAAACAATTAATTTATATTAATTCATAATAAATAATAATTGTAGATGTAATCTTAGCCCCCTGCCCCTCAAATACTTAGCTACGTCCCTGCATCAAACGTGCAGAGCAGCGTTCGCACATTCAGGCTCGCACACAGCGAGTCTGCTGCGGTGTGGGGGCCCTGCATCCCGGCAAAGACTGGAGCGACTGAGCTGCCCCCCCTCCCCGAGCCTCTCAAAGTGAAGTCTGTTTCCCAGGTGAAGTTAAAACACACGTTTCATCTAAAGTTAAATTTGTAATAATTATAATGTCTGCTAAAGGCGAAGTCAGTATCAACAACGAGCGCGTCTGTTAGCCAAAAGTCAAATTGCTCCCCGTGGGTTGTAAGCGCATTCTGCTGTTTGATTAGTTTGATTTCAGTAAAGACAAGAAGAGCATAATACAGAATATTACAAACTGGCATGTTTGAATTCATAACGTTTACAAAGGGTCGCCGTTTCGTGGTGCGTTGCGACAACACACTACACAGTGCTTGCTGAGACGACCGATCATTTGTATATGATTAGTTAAGGAGTAGGCTACTATAAAATCCACTTCCTCTCACATATCACGGCAATACGGCTGCACAAATTAAACCAGGCAACATACTTTACTGTCAAACTGGGAAAACAACAAATACAACGGGATTAAGAAGGCTAGTCTAAACATAACTGATGTGTGCATGTAATAAATCTCGTCTGATGTTATGTTTTTTAGGCTACTTATTAGCTACAGGGCCCTACAGTGTAATGTAATACAAGAATAACAAGAGCTTTTCACATCTTGACTTTTGCAGGCCAGATTAGCTGGAGATATTAGCTGAAGCCTAAAAGTGGGGATATTGCCAGCCAAGAAAATCCTGAGTAGTGCACAGGAGGAAGAGGAGGAGGGAAATGAAGAAGGAGAAGACAGTAAACTGGAGAGACCAGGCAGGTCAGAGCAGGAGAAGACCACAGAAGGAGATGCAGAAATGAGTGAAAGAGAAGAGGGAAAGGAAGAATTGACAGTGAGGGATGAAGAGGAGGCTGCAGGTTCAGAGAGAGGGACAGAGGCCGAGAGTGATCAGGAGGATGAAGATGACAGAGAGGAAGAGGAGGCTGCAGTAACCCCTGGACCATATGGTTGGTTTATATTCTCCTTACATATAAATTGCAGTACAGTAACATAACATGTCCTGTGACATGATGTGTTTTCAGTTTTTGGCTATTTCCATTCTGTTGTATATGTTATAGGGTTAGATATGTAAATATTTACATATACAACAACAGTTCACTCTTCTCAAGACACTTTACAGATAGAGTAGGTCTAGACCACACTCTTTAAGTTACAATGACCCAACAATTCTCCCAAGAGCAAGCATTTGGTGCAACAGAAACATCAGACATATCCAGGGTCTTGGTGGTCGCTGGTTACATACAGATGGATACAGATATAGAGAATTATGATTCATAATAATGGTAATTATAGTAACAAAAAAGATAATGGAACTATGAATAGAAATAATAGTTGTAGCAGTTTAGGGCGTAGCAGTTTAGGGCATAGCAGGGCGTTGCGGGGCGTAGTAGGGCATATCAGTTTATGTATGAGGGTTTCCATGTACCGTCTTCCCCTGCCACCCTACCAAGATCTCTTGCTACCCCTTTGCCCCCCCATGTAAAATTTTCTAGATCCGCCACTGAGTTTAATTTATAATAAAACATCAGATTTTATAAATTACATGTGTTTTATGTGCAAAAATCTTAATTTATAAAGTAACTAAAGCTGTCCAATTAATGTTGTGGACCAAAAAGTACAATATTTCCCTCTGGAGTAGTTCAAAGTAGCATGAAAAGAAAAGACTCAAGTAAAGTACAAGTACCTCAAATTTGTACTCAAGTACAATTATTGAGTAAATATACTTACTTATAAAATATACTAGTATGAGGTCCTTACTTTGCTAAACTTCAAGTAGCAAGTGGGAAGACATTCTGAATTGAGACAAATGCATGTGTAATCATTGATCAACTTTATTAAGCACTGCAACTAAAACAAGCATCTGGATGTATTTTTTTAATACACAGTTTGCACAACTAACTTTAGCCAAGTAAACACAAAGTCCTACTTTAAACATACCAATTATAAATATAGTCTGTTTAAACTGGTTAGACTGGTTGTGTTAATGGTGCAGATGTTTAGGAAGCTTCTACGAGTTCCTGAAAGACAGCAGGATCGTTTGAGAGCCCCAACTGTAAAGCACTGTTCTGATTTCTTAGCACCGTTTTTGTGAAGGGCTACTGTGCTACAGAGGCAGGGCCAAATATTACTATATTACTTAAATAAGCCATTATTCCCAACCAAAATCAACTTCATTAGTGGCAAAGGAATGAAAGCTTTTTCAAGAGACTCAATGTCTTTGCCAAACAGGACGTTACTATTCCTGCCACCGCCGTGCCTGCAGAGAGTGTTTTACACTGCGGGGTAAGTGGTTAACAGACTGTTGATGCCTTGGCCAAGGTTGCCAAGAAGTAGGCCCGAACATTGCAAGTGAAGGTTTGTGAGTTTCAGACCCAGTCACCCAATTTTAACTTAAACATTTTAACTCAAAATATGTGTGTACTACACCTTGTGTGTAGTACACGTGCAAGGAATCTGAGTGTTAGTTGAGGTTTTGGTCTATTTTATGTTGACCTTCTGTTGCTTTTAGTTGCCTCCCTATTCAGATTGAACAGTTGAAGAGATTGGCACGATTGTATGATTATTATAAAATGCTAGTAACTTTTAATAGAAATTTACAAATATTTTGTTCATTACCTGAATTACCCTTTTTGGTGTAGTGGGTGATTGCAGTCATTACCTTTGTTATTGTCAAATAAAACTTCTGGCAAAGTAACAGTAATACTACTAGAGTAGCCATAAAAGAAAAGCCTTTCAAAAGTATCATAACTCACAAATTGCAAACATAAATTAACTTCAGCGCTACTGAAGTTGTTACTTCCCATTTTTCAGATGTACAATAATTTATTTTTCAGTGAAATAAAGTGTCTGTTAGACAGGTAAAGTATGCATTTATTTGAGAATTATTAAAATTAATTATTGTGGTGTACTTTGCATTTACAATTCACAATTCAGAATAGGAAACATTATTTAATATGAGATTAGGATGACAAGTGTTCCACTATATGCAGAATTGTTTTGGGCTTAATTTAATTTGTGTTAATATTGGCCACTTAATCCACCATAACATTTATATGGTATGCATACTTCATAGTGAAGCAGAATTTTTAATATAGCAAGGCAAATACATTCCCACTGATGTTGTGGTGGGTTGCCCCCCATGAAACATAATTAGAAAGACATCAGAAGTGCAATTCATCTCTTCTTCCGTACAAATCAAATTTAATGGATGTAATCATATATGCTCCTCTGTTGGCAGCTAAATGGATCTCCTCAGGGTCCAGCATATCTCAAGGCTGCCATAGTACATATTTTGAGATCACATGGTTACATGTGACTTTGGTGAATCCGAATCTGGTAGACCAGAAACTGCCATGTTCTGCAAGGTGAATGGCTTTAAAGACAGCACAAATGGATATACCGGCTTCAGTTTTCCATCGTTAAGGGTTGTCTGACGGAAAGATAAAGCACTGTAAATATTCTAAATGTACACTTGAACTGATTTTTTTAGGTGGGTGTATTTTTTTGCTGCGGCCCCCATCCACAGCAGTACATTGCTTAGGTCCCGTGCTGGTACTCTGGACTGCTTCTCCAAACTGGGGGCGTGCCGACTGCAGCCTACTATAGGTAATACACTGACTATGGATAAGTACCTCGTACAACCCCACTTCCAAAAAGGAACTATCCCGTTAACATAGAACTATAAATCCCCATTTAGGCTTTCAACACACTGTTAAACCTTTTTGTCTTACAGGTCTTGATTTACACCTTGATGCTTAAACAGTGTGCAGACCGGAAGATGATTTAACGTCACAGGGTAACACATTACAAAATGCAGTTTGTGGCTACGTTTTGGTTTTTTCAGTCGTGATATCTCTAAAAGAGACAGAGTGCAGGCCAGCAAAAATTCAAAACAGAAACTGAACCTTTACAGTATTTGATCCTTCTCTCATTGCAGTTACTTAAAGCTATAGTACTATTTTATATTAATGAATGTCCGTTATATTCAAGCCATTGCCAAATGAGTTGATACTAGCTCCAAAACTCTCTTTATCTTTCAGTATGGCATGTTTACAAAATGGAGTAGCCCGACAACTTTCGCGTGCAGCAGCTCGAGTGATGCGTTTTACTGAGAAAGGACAACAGCAGCATTTAGCTTTGGAGACTAAGAGGACATACAAATTACAAGATAATTACCTCTTCTGAAGAGTCCATGTTTTTTTTATCCTCCGTGTTCTCCATGATGTGATGGGTTAGACGCTACTAGCAACTGTGTGGAGGGGGGTAGGGGTGGTGCGCGATCACCGAAGGCTTGAGTCATGTGGTAGCACCACAGTGTTGTTGTCATTACTTAGAATTCCTCGTGAGGGCGACAGAAACTACGCACTATAGCTTTAATTGAAAATAGCAGCAGATTAAACCTTCATCATCACCACTAGTGTACGTGTTCAAAGTACATATACTGGTGTCACAAATTCCATTAGCCAGAGCAATGAAATCTGCAAGATGTCAGGAATCAGTCCCGTCTGTAAATGGAAGCTTGCTTTTACTTGCATAAAATTAGTTGAAAATAACACTTCATAGAAAGTCTCCAACAGTTTTGCCATTTGACTCTGCTGACTGACTCAGCATGATATGATCTTTTGTTAAAGAAAGATCATTGCTGTTGGTGTCAACTTGAACTATGGGGGCCGAAGGTCAGTCAATGAAACCAGCCGATTTTGACATTTGCTGTACAAAACTCTTCAACACCACTAAATCAGTTCTATCAGAAAGCGGATCTATTGATGTATGAGGAATGTCAATGCAGAACCAGCATACAGGAACAAGGACTTGACCAAGTTTATTATTGGATTTCGGTCCTAACCTTCAACCTGTTCCTGTGAGAGTGGTTATTATTTTCCAAAGAGCAGGCTCATCTGGGTCTTTGTGCAGGTCTGGTAGGGCACAAAACACCCACACAGAGAACTGGGAGTGATGAAGCATCAGTACATGGTCAACATCCATGACAAATCTCCTGTCAGACAGGTTCTCATTCCACCTACTAAACACAGAGGACAGGACATTATCTTGGAGGCAAGACTCCAACAGGAAGAGAAACCAGAGAAAATGACAAGAGTCTGGACAGTTTTCTTTTGACAAATATAAATATGATTAGGAACTGAAATCTTGCACTACAATTGGCTTTCTAAATTAAAAGTCTTTCTAAAATTGCCATAATCTAGTAAAACACCAAAAAAAATCTATATCCAAAACTATTCAAGTGAAACACAATGTTTAGTAACTGAAATGATTCTACCTTGTAGAAATACAGACTTTCATCCCAACCATAAAGTGTGGAGCATAACAAATGCTAGTGATAAGTAAAGCCTATGGATACAATTAAACCAGTTGGTAATAGTATGAACAGTAAGAGATGCAAACTGTAAAGCAACAACACCATCTGGCCATACTTCTGTTTCTACTGTATATTACTGATGATGTATTTTCTGGGAATCTACTGTAAAGTGAGACTTCAGTATGTTAAAATGCCATTTTTGGTGTAGAAACGTGAAATAACAAAACAACCCGCATGCAATCACTATATTACTAACATTTATAGAATCAATTCATTAAATGTTTTTCATGTGGTCAGTTGAAAAAGTATTTAATCACCTTGGAAACAAACTGTTAAATACTTATAATACAATATATTGAAATAGTAAAGCTAATCAAACTGGTGGTTGTGTTCGGTCCATCATCTTATTTCTGTTATTGAGTTTGAAAAGTAATCACACGTTCACTGCACACTTTTAATTAAACATTGAAGAAGCTTCTCAGGAGAATCCCATTTACTGAGAGAGACAGTCTGAGTTGTGCCAAATCATCTAGCTCAGTTACACATTAGCATCCTAAAATGTGGTGACTTTAAAGGCAACACGTTGAACAGACAAGAAGGCGTCGGAGATAAACTCAATGCCCATTTTCTAATACAACACATTGTTCTATCTTTTGGACACTGAAATAGTTAGGATTCTGTTTTTTTTAGAGCCCTTTTAACAAACAAGTGTCATTTGAAAGAAAGTTGGCGAAGGTGCATACCGTACAACCGTGTCCTTGGTTTTGTCCTGGCCTGGAGCTTTTGTCATCTGTCATTCTCTCCTCTCTGCTGTGAAGGACTGAATAAAAAGCACCTCAAAAAACAACAACCCAGCAGCAACCTGAATGTCAAAGAAAAGGGGTTTTGACTCAGAAATGCAATAACGTTTTTATGCTCAGATTTGTTGAAAGGGAGTGAGTGATACTTTTTCTTACTTCAACAGCTACAGCTTTAGAGCCAAACAGTAGTAGGAATGTGCTGGTACTAAGTTTTTATAGTACGCATTTTGCCCAAAATATCACCTTTACCAGTATTACCAAGATATGTGTCAAAATACTGCTTAAATATACTAAAACATCTTCAGATCTTGCTGGCCTTGGAAATAATTAACATAAAAACACTATAATCAACCATCAACACAGCAGGTTGGTATATGTGTGAATGCTTAGGATATAAGCAATATATAAATTGAAGCCATTTACTAAAAGCGACCACGTATTACTCAAGTGTATGAAAATAATTTGAAGGACATTTTCCTGTCACAGCTACTGGACAGATATGCGGTGCTGCAGAACTTTCACCTGTATCTTACTGTACTATTAACGTCTGTTAAATGTATCAGTAATTAATATATGATGGGATTTACTGTGAAGCACTTCAGTACTGTTTGCTGTTTGACAACAGCAAGCAAACGGATCAAATTAAAATGTTAATTTTAATGTCAAATTCAGAATCAGATAGATGTAGATGAAACAAGTGATGTCCGTCGAAACAGCATTTGTAATAGCCTGAATCTGTCATTCTTTTGTAAACAGGACTGGCAGTGAAGAGCTTAACAGGAAAGCAGTCAACATCCCATAAAGCTTTGCATCAGATTGTGAAAAAGCAATTTAACCAGAAGGATATGAATTGTTTGGTATTACACACGTTTATCTGAGGGAGAGACTTCTTTAAATGTCACTATAAGCGTGTGTGCACAGAGAAAGCCAAGTTCCCATGGTAGACTGATAAGAAAACAGAGGACTGTGCAGAGCTTCAGCTGTAATATCCGACGTCAAAGAGAAGCAGAAACAGGAGATTGGCTGTTGTGTCGATTGAGTCGTCAGCTCCTGTTGAACGCTTCCTCCAAATTACAACTAGACCCTTGATTATAGATAGACAGTGAGGAAGTGAAGAAAGTGGCTTCCACACAATCTGGATTTCAGTCAAACACAGGTCCATGCTGTGACAACCGTGTTAAAGTCATTGGATGAGATAAATGGCCTCCTCCAGAGACAGATTGCTAACTGTTAAATTTAGAGCACATCACCGCCCATTTGCCGCCTCCCTGTAGGGCAGCCAAGATGATCAAGTGTATTGTAATGTGTGATCACCTTAACTTTCAAGGAACCACAATTTTCTTTTTTGATGGAAAGGAAACGTTTACAAGAAACTTGTTATGCATTTTCATCTGTGCCTGCATTTTCACCACAGGACCCAATGTAGTATTTTCTGATGGACCAGGGACAATCAGGGTGAAGATTGCAGAGTTGAACACCCCTGATAAAACATAAACCTCAAGATTGATACAACTTTTTGGTGTTGCACTGGTTGTCGCCTTGTATCAGTATTTTACCTTGGAATGGGAATTTTGCTTAATGTTGTTGATGTCTAAAAAAAGTCATGGGGCTAACAGACTACCCTAAAAAGAAGTGTAATATAGAGAGTGGGCAAGCCAGAAAAACTAAATTGAAATTTAAGATTATTTGCTAATTGTTTTTAGACCCTGACACTTTCTGGATTTTTGAGGGAGATACTGGTAATGATATTTGAGAGTTACAAGAATCAGATAATGATATGTCATCCATTTTCTTTTCTTTTTTTTTTTTACATAAACATGTTAGGAAATTTGTTTTTGAAAGAATTGTTGTAACATTTCACAGTTAACAAAATAAATGAACTACCTGTATGTAACAACAACACTGTTTATAAATGACCTAACCATATTTTGGCATTTCTATACTGCAATTTCTTGTTATTCATCAGCCGACGTATATACAGATATTTATATATCAGAAATAAGTGATTGTCGGGCTAGTTCTTGTTCTGTTTTGGGTCCTGAGTTTAATTCCCAGGACTATCTGGTCAAAAAGGACTGCAAGCTAACTTCTCCAAGTAGCAATTCATTGATCTGAAACCTTCCCAAACAAACCTCAACAACATCCCTGCTCTGTTCTCTGAACCTCCCTCCTGTTTGTTTTGGCTGCCATCCACACAGCCATCTGAGCCTCCAGCTCATTGACTAAGACCAAGGCTGACTCCCTCAGCCTGTGGCCTGGGGTGGTTGCCTGCCATCCATGCTGACATACAGTTCAAAAGCCAGCTCTAAAGGGTGGATGAATAATAGACGAGTGCAGTCCAGAGGTTTTTCATCTCCCCAACCAGTGTACATGGAGCTGTTTTATGTCTCCCACAATACAGAGCCAATGTTTCCAAAGATGTATTGAACAGAGTGAGAGAGAGCAGAAATGTTTGTTATGACATTAGATTAGGAGTTACTGTTGAAGCAATAAAATCGTTTTGATTACGAGGCGCGTTTGTATTTAGGATAATCCCGATGCCATTATTTCATGAATTCCACAAGCAATGAGTCTGGTTTCAACTAGATGGAAAATACTGCTGTTGTGGAAGCAGAAAGTGTGTTGCTGCGATAGCAGTTGCTAAGAAACTGCTGAGGTGTCGTGTCGGACAGTGATAATTATACTACTGGAATGTGATCACTTGTGAATAATTTATCCAGAATGTGATGGAGAGACTAGAGCACGGGGAATGTTGCATTCCCAATATGTGTCAGAAGCAAAGTAAACACAGTGATGAGGAGTGTGCTAATGGAGCCCCTTGGAAGACCTCCGGAACAGCCAAATGAAAGATAGCCTTGCCAGCGAGTGTGATATAAATATGTGTTATAACAATTTTGGCTGGAGGAATTCTCAGATGGAGAAAATGACAGAGTCTACATCAGGATTCAGTGGGAAATGCAGCAGACATTGTAACAGCTTGTTACCACAATGAGTATAACAGCTGTCACAACTTGCCAAGTGAGAACTGAATGACTGCTCCATTTTGTTAAGCAAAATTTGAATGGCCTGTCTCCTTCAATATACACATTCTTACATTCACTACCCTTTGTTTAGCAGTTTGTACAGATTTACATTACTTGGCACTGCATTAATGCTCTATAGAAAAGTGCAGGTTGACCAGGGTCATTAAAAGTGCCCCTGCTTTCCCTATGCATTCACACAGTGAGCAGTTCAAAGAAAGTAAAGTCACCTACTTACAACCAGATAAATGCCACTCAGTAGATGCACCTCTGTATATAAAGTTGTTTACAGCTCAATCATTGGACTGCCAACCATACAACGTGCCAACCATGGATGTATTAAGAGAACTGGATACAGTGTTCGGCGGGAAGCCCCGTACGTTCCAATGAGAGTGCTCAAAAGCGCATTAAGACAACATGGAGCTTGGCTTTTCTGCATTCTTGGCCCATAACGTCATGGTGGACACGCGCATTAGCAACAATTTGTTTGTTGTCTTAGCAACCGGTAGCAGCATGCTCGTTCATGAGATTATCGCTCGTGGCTCTTACAAGTGGCGAACTCATGAACTCGCCGTTTTTATTGTCTAAAATATTCACTAGCTAACATTAAACATTGTGTTTTCGTTGTTCCCGATCGTTTACATGCTTAGCTAAATAAACGATAGATGTATTTAGCTAAACAACCAAGGAGATTTAATCATTATGTCATGCTACTAGCTAGCTAGCTACAGTTAACCTGCACTTTCGTGAACAGAGCTCATCCATGGCTTCATCTCTCATCCACGTTACAAGCTTTACAGCATACAGCCCTCGGATGTATCATAAGACAGAACCAAGGCCATGTAATCACTATGTCTGTAGTAACGTTATGTAGGCATGATCTTAATACAGCCATGCTAGCTAACCCTGATGTTAGCAACTAGCTAGCTAGCCAATAGCCCCACCAGTTTGGGAAATGCTAATGACGTTACATCCACGTAACAGGCTTTACAACATACATACATCCCTTGGATGTATCATAACTTCATAAGATAATACCATGGACATATAGAACACATGGTGAATTACAACCATTAGCTATATCCACTATTACAGCTAGCTACATGAGCTCGGGAGAACAGTCATCTGAGCGGGCATGCGCAGTCCCGTGGGTCTGCTCTCGTCCATTATGCGCGTTCATCATTTCAAATTTAATAATCCTGGATTCGCTTCTAGTGAATGTTAAAAATGTTAAAAACTTAACATTTTAAACAAGGACCCTTTCAGTGTTCGGGCTGGTAGGTATACCCCGAAACAAATTATCCGCTGAAATATAGACGTTTCTTTCGCCATGTAACGTCTATGTGAAAAGTCTTTCTGGGCCATGGGGTGCAGTACCACCGTTATCTGCTAAGCCCATGTTGGCATTTAGACTTAGCGCTCCTCCTGGGGGCTTGGTGCCAACCCAAAACCTCAGGGGCCCTGAAATCCCTGTCATCAAATTCAAATGTTGCTCTATCCTGATTGGTGAACGGAAGTACGTCATCATGTTTTTTCTCCAAATAAGCCCTACCTACTTAAAACCATTGACAAAAAGCACAGGGGGAAAAAGAAATACAGAAATATCTTATGTGAATTAAACAAAACTTGATAATATTGGCTGAAAATATTGTGTTCTTCACTCATATTAAGAAGCTGATTGAAAAAAGTGTGTTACCATCATTTCAGTTGGTATTGCACTTACTTAGTGTTTATTGCTAAATAAATTTGTGTTCAAATTACTTTACAGCAAACCTGGGGCCAGTTCATATTCCAGTGCAGGTAAACTGTACACAATGCCCAGAGAGTGTGAGGAACAGGAGGGTCAGTAGGGGCCCAGCAATCAATTTATGCCCTGGGCCCCCTAGCAGGTTAATTTGACCATGTAGCCAGTCACTACATTTGCAGCTTATGTAGCACAGCTGGCAGCACTTCAAAGTTGCATGTTTTTGCCATCCTGTGTGGCAAGTTAGCACATTTGTTTTTTTAGAGGGTGTATTTGAAAAAGATATGTTATGACATGGAATATCCTTTCAGACCATTTTATATACTGACTGCCTACACCAGGCTCTCATAAATCAGAATCATAGCAAACATTCATCTTTGTTAATGTGTGCAGCATTTTAATATCTCAGTGTAGTGTACTCGGGCTCAGCTTGGTGCAACAGTAGTCATACAGTTTATGAAACCTCTGCACAAATGTCTATATGCGCTCATCCACCTTTGACCATGAATAAAACTGGCAAAATATGTCTCCTTTCAGAGATGCATGAAAAGCAAACCAATGATGGTCTACGCACTGTTTCCCACATCAATTTCTCATCCGTGCCTCATTTTTCCTGCCATTGATTTTAAAATTACAACACCTGTGGCTGCTTCTTTATTTTGTTGGCCCACAGAAATCTTCTTTTTCATTGGGTTTTCATTGTCCACTGATTGGATTAAGATGCTTGGCAAACCTGCTGATTTAACTTCCAGGAAGATGGTAAAGAGCTTAGTAAATGTGTCAAGGGAGCCTCAGGCTCAAGAGGCATCAGCAAGTTTAGTAATTCCAGCTCAGTAATAGTACAAAATATTTAGACCCCTTACTTACAGGCTTTACCTGATTTAAAAAAAAAACAAAAAAACTCTTCATTAACTCAGCTACACATTATGACCAGCATCTGACAATGAGTTCTAGTTCCTTAGATGTTTTCTCGGAGGCAGCATTTGTTGTGATTGGTCTTACCAGTTATTCAGTCAAAACAAGACTGAGGCGTTCCTTCACGACACATTAACGGCACTGTTTCCTGTAGTGAGTGATGCTTTCATCTGTGATAGATGGTGATGGAAAGAATGTGTCCTCTCTTGGACAATGCATGCACACACACAATAACACACACATGCACACTTCTCTATGTCCTGGCCTGTGGGCAGGACTCTTCTGTCTGCAGTAATGATGTTGCATATGCAGAGGTTAAAGGTCAGTCTCCGTCCTTTCGTCTTTCAGCTGAAGGAGCTGGAGGATATGTCCAAGGTTACCGCTGCACATCAAACAGACAGTCGCCAGTTCAGCACAGCTTTTTTTTTTGTTTAAGTTTAACATTACTTTACTTTAGACCCAGATTCATCTTGTAAAACCAAAGAACGCATGTCCTTGTTGTGTCATATCGGTTTTGTTACAACAAACCATATTTGTTTGTTCTGACTTTATAGATTGCACTGCTCTCAGAAATGTATGTGGACATGCCCAAGATAAAAGCTTAAAGCAGGATCAGTAAGGTTGACTTTCTCAAGGGTACTGTACATTTCCCCTCTGTCCCTTTTTCCTCAAAGGATGAAATTGGAACAGCTTTCTAAACCCATCAGCAACTTACTTGTCTTATAGAAGCGTCTATTTTTATTTTCTAAAAACTCCCAAAGCAGCTCAATAGGAACAGTCTCCTGGTGCCTCGTAGGTAAAAGATGTTCTCTCAAATGCTCTTGGAAATTCATGGCTCAGGTTCAAGATCTTTTAGCAGGTGTAACTGTGAAGAGATTATTGCATTCTGAAACTGATTTGGAGCCTTTACACCTGAAGCGTATCTGAAGGTTTTGCTAAAAGTTAAGTTGCACTACATTTAAATCAGATATACTGTCAGATAGTAAGTGTCCGTTACAACAAAATGGCAAAAGTTTTACTCTTAACGCTCCTAAATGAATATTGTTAAAGGTTCTTTCTTTTTTTCCTGAAATTTTTAGTCAGCTGGAACTTATTAAGTAATAATTTAAGGTTTAGGTTATTTTAAGGCTATTTAAGGTCAGTATTTACAACTAAGCACAGTGCAGTAACTCAGTGCTCTCACCTTGTAATGGCATGTTATCTGTGTCAGCAAATGATAAGCATGTAGTAGAGAGAGCTGACTGCTTTGGCACTGGCTTTGTCGCTGTCCTGGTAGCTCATTCAAGATAATTAGCTGGGGGAAGTGGAGTGTCTTGTCCCTTTCAAGCCTGTTTGTTGATCAAAGGCATTTGACGGACACACTAATCCACTCTGACTAGAGAAGAACAGTGGCATCAGAGTGTGGAGTGGGAGCTGACACACACAAGGACTTTAAATAACACAATGTTTGGCATCACTTGAACTCATGTCTAAGATAGTAATTCAGAGAACTTATCAGATTGTGCTTATTTAAAGAATAAAGCTAGTGTTATTCTATATTTTTCTTATGTTAAACAAAAGACCAAAACCAACTATGTGTTAGTTGAATAGCTGAATTTTAAAAATCGATTTCAGATACACTTAAAAAAGGCTTTATCATTTCATGAAACTCAAACAGGTACTGTATAAAGAGTGCAGTTACTGGGGACTGTGTTACATTGGCAACATCAGAGTGTGCGTGGTTATCGCCTTTGTGATGCATCACAAATTAGGTGACATTTTGTGTAATGGCAGTTGTGGCCAAATAGTGCTAGTTCAAACATTGCTAACAGGACTTTTTACATGTTTAAACATTAATGTACAATTACTATTCCACTATGAGGAACAGAGGCGTCAGAATGCGCTACGGAGCAATCGATGCACCATTGCAGCCACGTAACCTTTCTGTAATAGTTTTTTTTTTTTCAGGCTTCTGCTTGGCCAGCATGGCTTTAGGGTTAAGGTTAATATCGTCACCTGTTGGTTTGGCATGCTCTTGACAGCGCTTCAATTGTGTTTTTGCGTTTTAATTTTGTTAAATGGAGCTTGTGTGGACAAGAGTTTTTTTGAAAACGAAGAAGGGAAAATCCCCGATTTAAAAAATACCCATGTACATGTGGACTAGGCCTTGGGGAGTATTTACAGCAGCATGATGGTGTATGTGGGATTGTCTCAAAATAAACTACAGGGTCCATGTTGTTCTGAAACAGAAACCAAACGGATGTGAACCAAATCAATGCAGTTAAACCAAAACAATGACCTGAAAGATGCTAAAACGCTCTGGAGAGATGAGATGAACTCAAGTCCGGTGATAATTATCGGTTTGTTTCCAATTACGAGTGATCCATTTACCATTACACATTTTCCCACTGATAATAAAAACATATTGATTGGTGAAGCTTCAGGGAATTAAGGAACAGCCATTATTTTTTTTTTATCTAGGATGGTTAAAAATGACCCTTTATCTAAATAGAGGTGGTAGCCACATTTACAACTTTTGTTCTTTCCTGTAATTCAAATTCTAAGGAGATAAATCCTCATCACAGTACAATAGCCAGTGTCTACTCTGAAGCTCTTTTGCACTCCTCTGGTCTCTGTCTCACTTCATCACCTTCCCCCTTGATTTCAACACAGGCTATTGAGCTGACAACTTGAAAGGGTCTTGAGGAGGACAACAAATACCATTTAAAATGGCAGCCTCCGTCACTAGGGAGTTTTGATCCACGTCTGCTGAAGCCATTTGGAAAATTAACTGATCAGCCAGAGTTTTCAAAGGACATCAGGTGGACAACACCACACTATTGCTCTGAGAGTAAGTTAAAAGCTTATGTGTTTTCAGTCTCTGACAAACCTGCATTTGAATTCAAACTGTGAATGTTTTGGGTCAGTTTTAACAGGCAGTCACTGGACATGATTTAAAGTGGCAGGATCCCTTAAGGCCAAAGCTTGGCTCTGTACAGCAAAAGATTACCTTTTGTGACTGGATTTTAAAATGTAAATTAGTACCCTCACAATTAGCCCTTACAAAGAGCCCATTTACACTCAGTCACTTCATATGACTGAGTTGAATACAACCAAGAAGCACTCAAGACAGAATCTGACTGCTCAAACTACCTGTTGTATAAGATTCGGTAGACCACAGTCCAGAATATGTCATTCTGAAGGGTCTTAATTATTGTACTGTGAACAATATTCAGTGATTAATTGTTGAACATGTTTATTATCCTGCTTTGTACTCTGGGTTTATGTGTGGAATTGGTTGGAACTTTACTTTGTTTCAGGCAAGCGCTGCAGTTTACCTATTTTTCCTCTGGATGTTGATTTATTATTAAAGATTAAAGTTAATGATTTGTAGGATCATTGCTTCACGGTTTCATAAATCATTAGTATTATTGACAGAAATCTTAGGCAATTGAAGAAAAATGGTGGGTAATGGACTGTATTTTCTGTCTTGTTGTCTGAATTTAGTCAAATATTGATTTATTTATGGCTGAGATCCTATTCACTCCAAACAAGCATAACCTTGTGATAGCACAGCTCATATATAAATTTGACTGTTTAGAAAGGCTGGGCCGCTTTTCAGTGCAAACACACAGTGTCGGCTAGCTAATGAGGCTGTTGTGTGAATGGCAGAGCTTAACCTGCGGAGTGGCAGTGTATCTTTCCATGCTCCATCAGTGTCATGTCAGCAGCAGCAGAAACACTGCACATCTCTGTGGCACAGCTGCACTAATTGTTTTGTCAACCAGGAATCAAGCAAAGCAAATTGGATCTGGGTGTCAGAAATGTTCCTGTTGTGCTTCTAGCAAGGCAGTTAAATGTGAGCTAAATACTCGTGTAACACATTACAAAAAAAAATACATCCCCCTGATTTTGTTATTGTTCACCACAAATTACCTCCTAGCTCAACATTAATTTGGGCTGAACGCTTAACAGTTTTATATTAAATGTCAATGTATAATTTTAATTATAATTTCAAAGTTTCCTAAGTGTTTAAAAAACATACTCTGGGAGGACTTCAACAATAAGAAGCTGCATTATTTTTATCGTATCTAATTGAGAAAAAAGATGAATATGATTATATTATGGCATATTTTGTTTATAACTATGTAGATTACAAATACTGGCTCAATTTAATGGGACAATTGCAAGTTATATCACAACTGCAATTAGATATTTCATCAAATAAATCCCTCTTATTAATTGTTTGAAATTGAACAGTCAAACAGGGGTTGTAACTTTAAACTACATGTTTGTCATTCGCTAAATTTTTTGCTTCTGTCCCATATGTCAAAATGATCCATGACATATGCTGGAGCTGATAAATATATTAATCGATACTGGCAGCTTAACGATAATGTTGCCAGGAGCTAAATTGTTTGTCTTGTTAAGCACTTTATGGTTAACACGCTTTTGGAGTACACGCCTTTTTTTAACAAGCAAGTACCCCACAGAAACATTTCAGCTATGAAGGCTGCAATACCACCCACTTCTAAAACACAGAGCACTCAAAACAAAGAAATATTGTTCTTTCATCACAATAAATCAGAACTAAATGTTTCTGTAAGTAGCTGAACTTGTCTTGACTTGTTTCATGTTAATCACAGGCTACCTTCACAGAGATGAGAGGGAGACTTGTGTGGGAGGAAAAAAAGTTCTGATGATACTGATGCAGGGCCCAGTAGGTGCCAGTAGAAGTCAATGAAGGGCATACATTGCATAATGCTTCTCTAGGCCTCTCCAAAGTATATTAAATCAAAAAGGCTGGATGCTTCGTCTAAACTTAACACCAGTGTGCACATTAAACTGTGGTGTAATGAAATTGCCTCAGTCGTTGGAACGGTGTTCATACTCCATATCTGCCAAAGCACACAAGGGAGATCATTAACAGTGAGAAGAGATGGAGTCCCATTTGCCAGCCACTTTACCAAACTCTGAGACCATCTATTAGTTTGGCACAGGCAGTCCTATCTCTGTTTATTGTGTTTATATATAAACATGAATGCCAATAACTATAAGCTTTGACAAAAAAACAGAGACCTCTCAGTGGCCTGAACTACCATTCTTGTCATGCCATGGCTGGTGTGAAAGGAGCCGCCGTCCAGTATAATGCAGACTCTCTAATGAACTCGCTTATAAACTGGTAATCCAGTAACATTTTGGTTCCCAGAAATGTGAGTACATTTCAGATCTTCCCCTTTATAGCACAAAAACAAAGACAGCATGTGAATGTGGTATCATTAAAAGTTTCTGGTTCATACACTGCTGTATCAAGTGATGGTAACATTCAGTGCAATTTTCTTGACTCCTCTTATCTAAAACCACCTGAATTCGGTCAACTAAATTGAACTCCCTGAGCATGAGTCATACCTCACCTTCTGGAGTGAATGTACCCAGACTGTGGAAGTTGACCTTTGAGTCATTCAAATCATTTACAGACATTGACTCTTTGCAGGAAGACTGGCCCTTTTGTGCTGCTAATGTTTAAATCACGCAGCTCAAACTGCGTAATTTAACCAAATTCCATTAATCCAGCCAGGCAGCCATAAATAAGAGATTTCAGTCAGGTTATAATGACTTGTTGCAGACATACTGTTATAGTTAACTTGTAATATTGCATAAAAGGTCATATCTAATCATAAAAGGATGATCTAACATATAGCTCTCATTCTACTTTCATGCATGTTTCGGGGATGCTTTGAAGCATTATCTAGAGTTTAATATTCAAAAAGCAAGATGATTTTGCTATTATTGCACCAAAATTCTCCATCTGAAGCAGAATTCTTAGCATGGTTTCAAACCTCTAAATCACTGCTCGTGTCTCAGATTTGTTCAACTTTTAAAAGAGGCCTGGTGTTTCAGCCAGTTGCAGAAACAATCGACAAATAACGACGTCGTCTGCCAACATAAATCAGACAGAAAAATGGCAACACGCGTGGATTAGATCAATGTAATTAACTCAGAAGGAACAATTAAATGGACATATATCTTTCATCAATGTAAAAAAAACAATACGTTAACTTCTCCTAGCAACCACTACCGCCGCGTTCAGAAGTTTATGAACACTTGCCTGCTCTCTTCTGCTCTCTGCTGCTGCTGCTACCTGCAGTTAGACTCACAGCAGCAACAACAGCAGCAGAGAGCAGAAGCCAGCAGGCAAGTGTTATTTACATAAACTTCTGGTGTACTTACAAACTTTCCAATCCATCGTTTTATGAGTACATAACCTATATGTACTAGTGTAGACCTTTGGTATCATTTCGGGCATTATTAGTCATTTAAGAGATACAAACGTGGGTCCATTAGCCCCGCGCTAACCTATTCAGCGGCTAACGCTACTCTAGGCTAACTCGCCCAATGTTAGACCCAGGTGAAAAAAGCTTCTGGGGGGGTGTTTGGCTCGAGGTCGTGGTGCAAAGGACCCTAGGGTAAATTACTCCAAACCATCACTTTAAGGAAGGATACTTCACTTGCTCCGGATTAGTGAGGGCTAAACAAAATAAAATGGTAATTCCGTATCATCATAATTCTATAAATTTTCTCGCAATTTAGCATGAAATATTTTACCAATTAAAATGTAAAAAATATTTCTGGGCAGCTTAACAATGTTAATACCTTTGCGTTTATCATGCAGGTTGAGTTTAATAGCAGTGATCCAATAGTACCAATTCATCCGCCGCATACGTATCTATAATGTCAAACACTATGGGCTAAGCCTATATCCCTCTTAAGCACCAGGGTGGTATTTCAAAAAGCAGGTTTAGTGAAAACTCTGAGTTTATTAACCCTGAGATGAGGGAAACTCTGGGTTTTCTGTTTCAGAAAGAGAGGTATGTAACTTCACCTCAGAGTCAGTTACTATGGTAACTGAGTCTGAACCTAACCTGGTCGCCAGCAGGTTTTCTTCAAGAAACCTCAAGTTTGTCTCAGTCTCCTCCCTTTGACACAGCACTCTCATTTCCTCATTCATTCATTCAGTCTGTATCAGGCGCATTTTAGCGCAGTTTGTTATCGGCATGAATAAAAAAATATATGTTGGTTTATTAACCATGTTAGGCAGACTAGCCTATACATTTTTTTTTTCTCAAAACATGGCATTTCCTTTTGTCTACGATCCCATTGATGAAGAAGCTGCTTTATTTCACAGAGTTAAACATACGTCGGGAGATGATATTGAAGCCCCGACATTTTAATTTTCAGGTAACTTCCTATTTGAGCGGTATCCTTTTTCTTCCCAGTCGATCAGTTATGTGGCCTACATAACCTTATCCGTCCTCATATCACTAACGTCGCCCATCTATGCTCTTACATCCCAGCAGATTATCGCATTACTGTTTTCTTTTGCAAACGGCATTTGTCTTTACAACATTGGTGATCTGAAACGTGTTTTAAACGTTTTTAAAAGGAGTTCCACATTATTGCAGGTGAATGATGTAAAACCTTTGAAATAAAAGATTATGGATTATAATTCTGATAATGATGGTGCTGCAGCCTCAGAATGGGATTAGTAGGCCTAGGACTTTTTCGCCCGCAGGATTGCACCTAAATGAATAGATTATAGGTTCAATACCATTTCACCAGTAATATTAGGCTATACTTATGATTAAATATGATATACACTATATTGGAATATACACATTTACTCTAGCAGCAATTTTCTCCCACGCAAATTCTCTCTCTTTTGCAGCAGCCGCTGTGTTGCTTTTTTTTTTTTTAACTCGCTGTATGTGCGCATGAGTATTTCCACGAACCGTTTGTTTGTGGTTGTTACCATGGTGAATCGTGAGGGGGGGGATTTCTCTTTCTTTTTTTCTTTTTTTTTTTTTTTTGTTGGGGGGGAAAAAAAACCCCCCCGTGTTGATTGAACTAACTCATATCAGCTGTAAAGCGAAAACTCAGAGTTTCCCATCTCAGGGTAAATCAACTCAGAGATCAGGGTTAGACTCAGAGTTTACCTGAAATGCCACCCAGATCATCAATGAAGCCTAAATATAAATCACCATTCATTCATTGTCATTGTCACTTTTCCAGCCATACACACTGGAGAAAACCTATGGGCATCATGAATCTGAAGACACAAGGGAAAAATCTAATGTAATTAAGTCTCGTCTGTGGATCAATGAAATCTGTGGTGTCCTGAAAGCACAATTATTGTTTGCCAAAGTGTGTTCTTTTATATCCAATCATGACAATAACATTCTCAAACGGTCTAAAGACAGCTGCACTACACCATATTCTGCTAAAAAGAATCTCAGGCAGCAGGCTTCTCGTGTTTAGCGGGTGCTGATCATCACTTTAGCCGATTGGAATCTGATAAATAGATACAATACTGGATTCCTATATCTATTCTATAATATTGAACATTGACCGGATGCAAAATATGGACTTCCAAGTCCCACAGAACCAATAAGGGCCTACATATTAATTTGTATGGTCGAAAGATCACTGTTAAAGTGCCATGCTTATCAGAAACAATTAATTATTAAAGGCATACTCCTGCAAACAATCTTAACTTACTTTCTACATGACAAAACTAGATTGCCAATTGAAACAGTTTAGGAGTTTAGAGATGTATAACAGTTATTTATTGTTAAATCATTCAAATGTCCTCAAATTTCTACATTGTATCAAATTTGTATTAATTTCAATACTGTCAGTTTTATAGTATATGATTTAGGCTGACCGCTGTGGATTCATTCTGTTTTATTTATTGATTCATTATATGGTGGTCACTCCCAGTTTTTTTCACACATCAGTGTATTACAACAAGCTCTGGTGCTCTCCTGGCTCAAAGGGCAATTAACATTAAGCAACTTTCTTAAACTAGGCTAGCTCGACTCTGGCAGATTGTCAGCAAAGGTCAAGCTATTCTTCTCTTAAATGTGAAGCGGGGAAGAATTGGCAGGTATTAACATATTAATAAGGTGCTGTTCTCCATATAAATCGGCCTGGCGGATAGCTTAATTCTCTTACCAGTTAAAGGTCGGCCACAGTGCAACTTGTCTGGGTAACATGAAACAGAAAGAATATTAAACAGGCTGAAGGAATGCAATGTTTTGACATCCTGTGAAATGTTTTTCACTCCCGTATTTTTGGAGAATTTTGAAGTGCATCAAGAGTACTTGGTGAAATAGTATGGTGTGCTATAGGATCTCTAAATAATTGCTTATTATGCATGATACTCCCACATAACATTTAAGCTAACCTATGTGCCATTGCCTGTGGCACATTCCCTGGTCTGAGTGTTTTTTCATGCCTGCTTCCATGGAAGCTGAAGCATGAAATAAATTTTACATGAGCTGAAGCTAATCCGCGGCTGGCTGATTAGGTCCTAAAAAGGTAGTAATTCACCAGATAATGAGTAGAGCTCGATAAAAATGTTCTGCAAATGATGACGCATAATCCCTCAATAAATGTCAAATTTTTGTTCTCCTCCTACATCCCCCCTGGCTTTCAAGTCTCCTCCCTGTAATTTCACAAAAAAATAAATTTGGTGAATGAATCCAGTTATATGGAAACAAATACTGTGTGTGTGAAAAACACATTTATCCTGCAGCAAACAGCCTTTGGACATCAGCAGCAATCTCTCATCAATCTGCCACAAAGTAAGAGGAATGACTTAAGTGTTTTTCCATCTGTATTGCCATGTAGTCGCAGGTTTCAACTCACACAAACAGCTTGGCATCTGTCATTTAGAGTAAGGTAACAGTGTGCATGTTTCTCTCTTTTTTTCATGCTCGTTTATAATAGCTGTCCTCGCAGTCCACAAAATAATGAAGTGGAAGAGGCAGGGTGTCCTTATATATTACTCTCTGAGCAAAGAGGAATTTCTAGCATTTTAAAACAAAGGAACGGGGAAACAGAAGCTCAGTGGGGAGAAAGGAGAAGGAGGCTCTCGTTTGGCTAAGAAAAGGTCCAGGTTACACTCTGTTATCTCTCCAAAAAACACTCCCATCCAAGCAACAGTGGTGGTGCCTATTGTCTGCTGGAGGCGAGGCACTCAGGTGAAATTATGACAGTAGCTATTGTGTGCCAGTACTGATATGGATACTTTTGTATTATGGAAAGGAAAGCAGCAGCCTGTAGCTTTGCAGTGCTGTCAGCGCACTCCGTCAGCATGCATTGGCAGGGCAGATGTGACATTTAGCTGGCCGTTGCCCTGCTGGTCCTTTGGAAGAGGAGATAACAACATGGCTCACTCTCCTAGTTGGAAGGGTGCACTGTGAGCCCAATGTCACACATGACCTTTTACATTTATGTCAATATTTGTCACATTCATTTATCATCACAAGCTCACCTTGATGAGTTTCCCTGTTTTCCTGTGGCCACAATTCTTAATTTCTTTGCTGAAGCAAGGAATCGATATTGAAATGTCAGCTTCTGCATTCTTCTCAGTCTGTGTGTGTGCGCTTGCTTTTGTGTTTCTGTGTGCTTCACTATCGTGATGGGAGTGGAATTTTAATCAGTGGCTCATAATTAAACAACGAAAACCATAACAAAGCAGATAACGGGGTCTTCAGATTCACTGAGAAAATGAAAACATCTCTCATCATCCTTGAATGTGGTACATCTGAACAAGGCTCTCTGAACCCTGTGTAGGTACTTGTTAGAAGCAAGTCAGTGCTGCTTGAGAACTGAATGTAATACGTGCTTGTCGTTCTGTTGTTATGTCAGTTATTAGATGGGTCACTTAATGAGAAAATTAGTGCCATGATTTATTTAAATGAGACTTTATGACAATGCGATGTGGCTGTTTAAACTGGTGGTATTCATGCTGTTGTACCAGTGTGAAGGTAATACTGCTGTTGACTCTTACATGTAGGGGTGTAACGGTATGTAAATTTGCCTGAATCATTCAGTACAGGCTGTTTGGTTCGGCATGGGACTGTTTTTACTCTTTTTTTTTTTTTTTTTTTTCTCTGATAAAAAAAAAAATATGATCAAATTAGCTTAAAACAATATAATTAGGTCTAAATAAAATGTGATAGTTCCTTTGATTGTTAAAGTTACAATGGGCCTCATTCACCAAGATCTTCCTAAGTTTTCTCTTAAATATGTTCTTAAGAAAGTTTCTAAGAGAAGTCTACGTCGGATTCATGATGTGTTCTTAAACAGCAGAATTGTTCGCACCTGTGTTCTTAGGATTGATGAATCCCACGTCTTCGTAACTGAAAGCGCGTGCCAGTTATTCCTAATTAACATAACATAACGCACCGCAAATTCCCATATAAGGACATGACACTTCCTGTGCACCTCCTGGGAGACTGCGCGTATTAGAGATTGTCGGAGCGGCGGTGGAGGAAGTACTGAATCTCAGTACTTAAATAAAAGTACAAATAACCAGAGACATATTTACTTTAGTAAAAGTAGAAGATGTCCACTACCACAAACAAGGCCTGGCTTTTAAAAAGAAGTTCCTATCCTAACCAGCATAAAACGGAAATGTGTTGTTAGAATCGGAATGCGGTTGGTTTTATTCATGGATGTATTTTAAGACAGTTTTATTTTCTTTAACCATGCAAGTAAGCAAATAAAGTGTGTGAAGCAGCGCAAATGGGGAGATGTGAAGAGGTCCAGCCAAATAAATAAGATATGAAGCAACGTCTTACGCAGCCTGGTGTGGAGTAAAATGACGTGTGTAGAGAAATAGATGACATTTTTTTTATTTTTACTTTTACCGAGAGGCTGTATTACCGAGGGTCGCGGCTCTTGCCCGGGCTCTGCAGCACCGAGGCGGCTTGGATCGGCGGTGCTCCATATATATCTACGGCAACCAAACTTCACTGGTGAGACAAACGTGTTACAGTCAGGAAGACATTTTGGCAGGGGGGAAACTGATCAGAAAATGTAACGGAACATTGTAGAAATGTAGTGGAGTAGAAAGTATAGATAATTGCTGCAAAATGTAACAAAGTAAAAGTCAAAAGTAGGCTATGCACTATTGAGTCTACTTAAGTAAAGTACAGATACGTGAAAAATGTACTTAAGTACAGTTACGAAGAATTTGTACTTTGTTACATTCTACCACAGCATTTTGGCCATATAAATAGCTATCAATCACCAAATAACGCAGGATTTAATCAGTTTAATTGCTAATGTAAATTGCAGTGTTAGTGTTTTTTTGCATAATATGATTTATTTTTCAACAAATGATCAGAAATACATTACAGTACAATACTATCATTGTAAACGACTGTAGAATTAAATAAAATGCAGTAACCAATCATTTGGAGCATTTTGGAGTGCTTTTCAGTGTTTTTGTCAGATTTTGTGCTTAGCTAAGAACAAATCCAAGTTAAGAAAACATTAGTGAATGCCAGAATCTTCGTAAAAAGTTCGTAAGAAGGGTTTACGAACACATTTCTTCGTAAGAACGGTTGGTGAATGAGGCCCAATGATCCCATATCTTCTCCCAACTTAAAGTAACAACCTCTAAGATTTTAATTTAAATAAATGTCTGTTATGTTGTTTTTGCTGGAGAGCATGCATGTGGTGAATGATGCCCTGTGCCCCTCCTCAGATGTCAAATGGAGCCTACTCAGATCAGAGTGCGAGAAGATGAGTAGCCGATTCTCCGTATGAGATGTGTGCTCCCTTGGCAGGCAGTGAAAGACAGAGAGGAGGTGGAGGGGTGGTGCTGGTGGTGCTGTGGAGAGTTATACAAAATAGCAGAACAAAGTTGCTGAGGCAGGAAAGGAGCCCCAAAAGCTATGGGGGAGCTTTGAATCAGATTCAAGCAGTGCTATCAGAGAAGTCAAGCAGCTCATTATTACATGAAGTGCATATTAAAGGGGGATTATAGACGGGGAAGTGGACTCACATGTTAATCCTCTTCAACAGGTGCAGTGTTGATTACGGGAATGCTGCGAGTGCTTCAGTGATTTTCTCACTGCTGGTGTAGATAGTAATGATACATACTTTATGTTCTTTTTATTTAGATATTCAGGTTTTAAACGTGATGTGACCGTGATGTGTTTTCACATTAGGTTTGCTACAAAACACAAATAATCCCAAAGCACAATCTCTAAAAACAGTGTTTAGAAAATGCAAAAATAAAATGGACTACTCTTTCATAGAATAGGTTAAGGACATGTCTGCATTTATTGTGTTTTTGAAAATAAAAGATGCTGAAAAAAGCTATTTCATCAAAGAACTATTCAGCTTTTCTGATGCTGCAGCAGCTTTTCAAATGCAGGAGTACATGCTGAGTCAGTGTGAATGAATTTCAAATTGCTCTTTTAGTCGTCTCCTCGGTTTGGTTTATAAAATATTCTCAGAAGGTATATATTGTTTCCATAAAGATTATGTATCATTATCATGAGGTGATTACCACAGGAGGAACAGGGAAACCTTTCCAACAAAAGGTAGATCGAGCACAACAAGGGCAAACCGCTCCACTCTCTGGTTGTCATGGTAACTTATTAGACACTGGGAGGGTTAGAATAGAGGGATGCACATTTTTCAGTCTTACTGGCCTTTTTGCTTAATTGTATGGTATACTTCTCATTTTTATCTGGCCGTGCATATATTTGTACATGATGTACATTCACACATTACAGGTGATGTGTGCTTAGATTGTGTTTAGAAATACGTGCACTGTCTTGACTCCTTAAAATTATAATTTCAACAGAGCCTGCCAGCCGGTTTCTGCCTTTAGGGACAGGCGTGCAAATAAGGCTTGTATGTCTCAGACAAGCTGTTTCTACATTACCAATCCTGCCATTTCGGCAGGGGCACTTGCAGAGCACAGCAGGACAAATATTGCACAAGCTACCAGATGGTGGCCTAACTAATGCATTCATGCCATAGGGCATGCACTGGCACAATACTGTCAGAAAGGGTGTTAAATACATGGGAAACTCATGGGAACTATTATGCTAAGGAGTGCTAATGAATTATACATACTGTAATGTATCAAATGCACACAAATCTGCATGAATAAAGGAAAATATATCACACTCATAAACAGAAACATACCTTTTTAACAAATCTGCACTGTAAAATGCACCAGTAATACACCTGACTTGACTTTATCTCCAGTAATCGGATACAATCAGCTAATGTGAAGCAGTGTAGAGCTTGTTGTACTGAATGGGGCGCCGATGAGGTGAGCCAGGTAAACACACACCTCCACCAGCACAGACAAAACAGCTTTCCCCAATCAAACTCTCTCTCAACCTGCTACCGTTATCTCACTTTAGACAGCTAGCTAATGGCAGTGCGGTTGCCATGGAAACATGCTCAAATTCTGAGCTGTTTTATCATAAGAGCTCTCAGATATATAAAGGAAACAATGGCAAAATCTCTGATACTTGTATTAAGGGCAGTTTTCCTCTTGCAATATTAACAACTGCCACTTGTGTTTGAAGATGCAGAACTGTGGGCAGATATTTACTGCCAGGAATGTCTAGCAGCTGTAAACTTTGAGTGACCTCTGAAACAAATGCATTTCAGAGAGATATAACTGTTCTACATTGTATGTTTTAACCATTGACTAATTGCTTCACTGTTTGTTTGCCCAGTAGACTGAAGTCTGCGCCCGAAAACAGCCACAAGGCACACTGCCCGGTTATTAGGAATAAAAATATACAAAAAATGTTTTTTACAACCAAGAAAATGAGGGCTCACACAGATGGTTTATATTTCCCCTTGCCTTTGAACTCCCACTAAACCCTCCCTTTTTTTTCTCTCTCCTTCCTTTTCTTCCTCTTTCTGAATGGCAGCCATTTGCAAACTAATGATTTTCAGTTTGATCCATAGTTCAAACACTCAAACCCCTGTTACCCCATGAAGTATTAGAATAAAACAGGCACACTGTTGCAGTATGCTTATACAGTATACTGAGTACATTGTCGATTCAGGAAGTGATCAAGATGCTCTGGTGTAGCCAGTACTATTACTTTTGACAATTTCCACATCAGAACAGTAAATAAAAAATGTTGCCATGTTACGTACTTTAAATTTTTTGTGTTGATTATAAAGACTGTAAGTTGTCGTGACAGCTACAAGTTCAGAGCCAAGTGACAGTACAACTCTCTTGTATTCCTCCTTAGAAATTACAAATGTAGAAGATCATTTGAGAAATATGTAGTGAATGTGGGAGCAATGGGATCACTCTGATGGATGGGAGTAGTAGCAGTATGTCCACAGCAAACGTGAATACTGCTTCACTGACTGTGAAAATTGAGCCAGGCTGTCTGCTGTAACATGTTGATTAGTTGCTAAACTCTCCTGGAGTAGAGCCATTAGTGATTAATGATCATAGCAGGAAGAACTTTACAAAATGTTACGTTTAAAAGTCCTGCAGTATAGCTGCCAGTTTGTTAGGTACACCTAGTCAAAACTAATTTAGTCCTGCAATAAATCCCACCTTGATCAAGGTTTAAATATACATTTTTAAACTGCTTTAGAGATTAATTGATTTAACTGTATGGCCATTTTGGAGGATGTAGTGAACTGTAAAGCATTATACAAATAGGTTTTTCTGTTAATCAGCCTACCCTCATTGATATAAGGATATAGGATGCACACCTGTCAGACATTAACTACATTATAATCAGATCCTAAAAGTCTAAAGAGAAAATTAACAACATTCCTTCAAAAATATCATAGATGTAATGCAGAAAACAACCAGTTTATGGGACACACTGCCTGACGTGGTTTGATGTATAGGAGTCGACAGTTGCAATAGAGCTGTTGGTCGGACAAAAAAAGACATTTAATGACATGACCTCATGCTCTAGGTCTAAGATATTTTGATGGCCATTTTTCTGATGTCTTATAGACCAAACATTTAATCGAGAAAATAATTGTCTAATTAGGGAAATAGTCGTTAGATGCAGCCCTAAAGGAGTCAGTCCTTTTTTCGAATCTGTAGAGCATACTTCCAGCTTTAGAGAGACTGAGAGACGTTTAAACAGCAGTTGTATTCATCTTATATTACAACATACCCGTACTTAAAGGTACAATATGTAACATTTCTGCTTTAAAATGTCTAAAAATGACCATACCTATGTTATATATTTTTATGAGTTGTGTTCTTACACTATCCCAAATGTTTCCACCAAATGTCAAACCCAGAGAAATCTGTTATTTTATTTTCAGACCGACGCCGTTTCCTTTAGTCGCCCGTCAGTGGCGTCATATAACTCTTTCACCCTCCAGTTACTCTAACTTCCGTCAGAACACTGGCACCAAGATGATACGTTCAGGAGTAATTGTAAATCATGCAATGTCACAGAAAAAAAATACTTGTAACCGTAATACTGCTTTTTTGCGCCATAAAGCATCATTTTGTGATTAATTACATCCCACTTTTATCACAGTAATACAACAGATACCTTATTTATTTTGAAAGTTCAATATCGACAAGTAGCTAACATTGATGCTAATGCTTTGTGGGTAACATTATGAGGTTACAACATCATTCAACACGCTTTAGTATGACTGTTTCGACCACAGTTAACAGGACTGGGCTAACCCACGAATAACTTCACTAGCAACGTTAACTGTATAGATAGACGATTAATCTAATGCTAATTTAGCCAGCTAGAACACCCGGTCTGTCTGCCTCACTCCCCGGCGCAGAGAGACTCAGTCGGGGGATGACAGCTGACAACAGCCCGGGACATATAGCTAGCTAGCTATCGTTAGCCCCCAGTCAGCTATCAGCCAGCTACTTTTATTACAGCAACCCCCGGCCAGAACTTATCTCCAGTGCCTGGTGCTTACGACGGCCTTACGGCAGTTTAATTAAACGTCGGAAACGGACCATATCAGAGCAGGCACCGAGTCACAACAGCGGCCATCCATAGAGTTAGCTACATCTCCGCAGCGCTACCGGTGTATGTGCTGAAAATCTCCTCCCTGCCGAATTTCTCCCCTCTTCGCGTTAAGCTGTCTTTACGGTTAGCTAAATTAACCTGACAAAAGGTGAGTTAAGCACCAAAACGAAAAGTTAAGATTACTGAAAAGTGAAGGGGAGATAATTCCGGGCAGCTGGGAGATGTTCTGCTGCTGCACAACCGGCATCGAACGTCCTGGCTCGCTGTCGCGGAGATTTCCCCGACAATCCCCACCCACACCTGTCTCTCAGCCTCGTTTAGTAGCTAGCTAGCGTTACAACAAACCCCGTCCGCCCCGGTGTTGAAACGATCCAAAAGGTGACACTGATATGTGAAATATTTTGTGTTTTAGCTGCTGGCTACTGTTAGCTTGCTGGCTCACGAGCTAACTGGTCAGCTACAAATAAAAATCTAATCAAGAAAAACGTAATTATGTTGGGGAAACTGCAGCTATTTTATTAGAATGAATAAACGTAACGTGAATAAACTTGAACGGGTAAACTCGTCCGTGAACTGATGCATTCTAACTGGCAGCGAAGGTGTTTAACACTTAAAACTCCCATAATTCCACGCAACTTCCCAACGTCATCAAAAGTCCAGTTTTACCGTCCATTGTTTTTGTTGAGAGACCCCTAGTGGCAGAAAGTTACATATTGTACGTTTAAACCAATCATCTCTAACTGAATCTACTGTAATCTTAATTCTACCTATAGATGATGATTTCTATATTAACTGTTCTAAACCTGTTAATTTACCCTAACAGCATCTTGATAATATTGCTTTATCTTGTTTTCATCTTAAGTACTTCTGTTCCAGAAAGAATCCATAACAATATTTTTAATAACATCTAGTAAAGGAGTAATGCTGAGAAGAAGACAAAGCAAATGATATCCATTGGTTCACACAGGCTTTCAGATCAAACCATGTGTAAGCTTCTCTGACTTTACCCTAAATGTGTAAGACAGCTGCCTGAGATCTTCCATTATAAACCGTGTGGCGCAGGTGTCTGCCTCCCCGCTGATTCATCCTGGTAATAATCTCACTGACTTGCTGCTATTTCCAGGCTAATTGATGTCTGAAAAGCAAACCCTGTCCAGGTCCTAGAATAGATCTGACTTCCACCTACTCATCTCGCAAGCAATCCAAAGTGGCATTTGTCCAGTGCTGCTGCAGTCAGTACAGGTACAACTACAGTATAGCACACTTGCATGAGTCAATAAAGGCGTTTATTCATGTCACACACACGCACTATGCAGCAATATGAAAATACCAAACAGGTGTTATGAGCAATTTTGTGCAATTGTCCAGAATCTGTAATTGCAAAGAAACATAGCAATTTATTTGGTAACACTTTACTTGAAGGTATCTACATAAGAGTGACATGACGCTGTCATGAACACATAACACAGTCATGACACATGAACCCTAACTCTAAACCTAACTTGTCATGACAAAAACCGAATGACACTTACTAAAATAAGCATTATGTCATAAACTGTGACTTTTTTATAATTTTTATGACATGTTCATGACAGGGTCATGTCACTCTTATGTAGATACCTTCAAGTAAAGTGTAACCATTTATTTTCTACAGAAGCACGACAGAGACAAAACTTTCCCTCATGCTGTGAAAATGCTTTTGAGACATAAGTGCGACTCGACAGGCAATCCAAGAGGACGTCTGTCCACAAGAGGGCTTTCTCTGGTGAAAGCAGATGAAGATGAGTGTTACAGGGGCAAAGTTGAGCTGGATAACAAGTGGCTCCTCTGACCCCGCCTGCTGGCACTTCGGGCAGTGTTCCCATTATACCCTCACCTGCTAGTCTCTCGAACCACAACCCCTGTCAGCCTCTGATCCCTCTCACTTTTTTCCCCCATCTGCACCATGAGTTAACAATGGTCAAAATGGAGCACTCAAATTACTGTCTTGTGGAGCTTAAAATAGCCAACAACTGTGTGCATATGTGTGTGTGTGTGTGTTCGGAGGGAGTGCGGATGGTCCTGTTTTTTGCGTCAGCCCTGCCATGGCAACCAGGCTTTTCTGGTGAGCGTCTCCCCTTCTTCTTCAAACGTTTCTTTTCATTAACATCAAAGAAAACTGTCCACACCAATACTGATAATTGCATTCTGTTTGCGGTGTGTTACGTAATAACCGAGAATCCTGACATGCAGATTTGCAGAAGCAAACATGCATAAACACAGCACACAAGGGACAACAGAGACCGACAAGTATTACACACAGGCTTCATTTTTCCCCTCTATTTTTCTCTGGACATACAATGTGCATAGTGCCTCTATTTACAAACCACTGTATGTCAGTTATTACAGATGAGAGCTAATTGAAGTCGCGTGAAATTGAAATTCATTATTAAAGGAGACTGTTGCAGTGACAAAGCAGAGAGAGATGAACATGACACCTTTTAATTATGACAATGATGTAAAGCATTACTTTCAAACAGTAACATGCAGATAGAGTGTGATTTTCTAAGTTGGATGTCTATAGATGCATTTCTGCTTAATCAGTGTGAATTACTGCACGTTTCAGAAGACGGAAACGTCAAGTCTGTCATTGTTTGATGGATTTTTGTGTGCCATCAGGGGCGTACTTAGACTTGATTTGTTGCATAGTGGATCAAGACCAGCATGAGGCTCACTTAGGCCCAATTCTCATCCTTAATCTGCCAGTTCTGCATATTAAACCTGCAATAACTGGTTTGTTTGGCCACCGAAAGTTGTAAAGCTATAGATCTAATGAATCTAGATATAGATATAGTGAACTTGTTAGCAAACAGTTGCCTATTTACACATCCAGCAGATAAGGAGGAACATTAGCATTTATTTGGAGTCCCGTTTCTGGCCTCCTGCCAGTGAATGCAAGTCCAATATTTCCCCAACTCATGAGGGGAAATATCTGCCCCCCCCCCCCTTAAGATGCTAAATGCTTCACAGTATTGACAAGCTTTTTGCTAACATTGTCTGTCTATTTGGAGCTGAACAGGTAGTGTATAATGCTATGAGAGCCAAAAACTGTAAAGTTGCAGGCTTGAAAACCAATTAGCTACCAAAACAATTAGCTGAGATGCGCTATAAAGCTCCGGTAAGCTGAGGGGATTCGGGTGGTAATTCTCAATAGGTTAATCACTACGAGTGACCCCTTTCACATAGCTATTTATTCCATTGTTTTAGTGAAAATATAGATTATATCCACTTTGAAGTAACTTTTCGGTTGTGTTTAATTTTCTTTGTAGGATGGGATTTACAGCCAGGGACTTTTGAAGTATCCCCAACTACGTCTCACCATGGAAAGAGAGTCCAGTCCCTGCTGTGGAGGGTTGTTGCAGAGCCAGCACTGTGCACAGAGGTAAGCTCAAGTCTGCGATCATCACTCATACTGCTCAACTTTCCGCACAAGCTCTGGCTCCCTGACATTCCTCTCTTCATGGGTCTAAAGGCATCAACAAGGCCAATCTATGTTGTGTGCTCAGGCTGAGCCCAGCCAAGCATCATAGGTCCAAGCCTGGCCACCTCCCTCAGGTCTGCATCAGAGGGGGACCCTGCTACCCTACATGTGTCCTCTTCTGGCCACTTCGCCAGGGAATTTAAATCATTTATTTTTATTTTTTTTATCTGGCCTCTTGCTTGGGTCTAATTTGACAGGAGAGACACAACCAGTAGCTACTGACCACAATAACAAAACTTCTAAGGTCATGGAGACATGTAGCCCCCTCTGTTATGATAAAATAAAATTGAATGCTAAAATGAAATTGGTTTCTTATGGTCTCAAGCTCATAAAATAAATGAAAACAAATAGAGTACAAAATACACTCCAAAAATGTAATAACATACTTGAAATTCTTAGTTTGGTCACTGTAAGTCTAATAAGAATAAAACACAGGCCTTGCAAACATTAAGATTTCTCTCATACATTTAAAGACATAGTGGTACAATCGTATCCATAATCTACCTGAAATCACACTTCTTGCTTCATGTGACGTCAACTGTTAGATTAAGTCAATTGATGTCATTTACTTCTGTCGACGTCACTCTTAATTTTATCCGTCATTAATCCTAAATTGTGCAGAATGTTTTTTGTGAGGTTCTCTGAATGCACTGGATTTCTCAGATAATGATTAAATAATGATAGGGAGGGCGTAGAGAAAATTACACTGGTGTAGGCTCGCACACCATATGGCAGCAATGATACCACCTCAACAAGCCTAATGGAGAGTACTTAAGACTGCAACAATAAAAGAAGGGTGTTTTTCAGTATGTAAATGCTTTTAGATCAAATAACTTTCTATTTGTAAATTTCCACCTGGCTGCATGTATTCTGTGAAGCTGAAGGCAGCTGCCTGTCTTCACCTGCTTGCACTCATCTGCCATCGGCCCTTCAGTGAGAAATCAAATTACACTTGGTTACTTTCACCTTTCAGGTGCATCTGTGCATGCTTGTCTAGATGTGGGTATACATACTAATACGTTTGAGAATTGGGACTGTTGCTAAATCCTTCTCCTGATCAGTATGTTGTAATTGTTCTTTGAGATTTGATGATCTTAAAGGGGTGATAGAATGATTATATAGGGTATGTCACACTGTTCCTTAAGGTCTCTTAATGGGGTATGTAACATTGTTTGGGCTGAAAATGGCCTGGTTGATATTTTATTGGGCCTTATGCATCCCTGTGTTTTGGCCCTATTTGTAACAAGAGCTTTTCTTCCAAATATGGTATGGTCTTGAATATTTAGATAAGCTGCGTGCTGATTGGTTGAGCGAATCCCCATACACACACATTAGAGACGCGACATAATCTCATATTCCAGACACTGCAATGTTTCGTTACCAAATTCACTTCTGAGACTTTTTTATGCGAGAAATCAACTATATAAAGCTCAAATATGCGCCTTTTTACGAAAATTGATGGCTAATTGCAAATTTGGTAAGACATGTCGGACTTTAGGAGCTCCACACAGTCTGACAAGAAAGCTCCATACCCAGGGCAGAGTCACACTTTGTGGATTACTGCACTACCGGGGCTCCGCGGCCGGCTGCCGGCATAACTATAATATATTTACAGTTTGAATTTCGTCACGGCACTTATATCACAGCTACCCCAATGTCTTACAAAGATTTGTTTTTAAAGGCATTTTTGTGAACGTCAGGGGTCTTGTTAGGAGGATCAGCTAGCTAGCTATGTGTCCCATTCAATACAATGGGAAAAAATCATTGCTAGCTAGCTACACTTTCGGCATAACTATAGTATTTTTATGGTTTGAATTTCGTCACGGCACTTATATTACAGGTTCCCCAAGGTCTTACAAAGCTTAGCTAACACTTTTCCGATTTCAATTTAATGCATTTTTGTGAATTTCAGAGGTCTCATTAGGAGGAGGCTAGCTAGCTCTCATTGATGGACTCAAGCTCACCGCGGGCTCTATCAATGAGACTCGCGGACAAGAGGAGTTTATTTCCCCGATCGTTTGTTTAAATAACTTAACACACATATCCATTATAAGATTAACTGGAACCTGCGGTAAGAGATTGCGGGCGTAACAAGCTCGCTGACCACGCTCTTAGTCACACACTGGCCATTTAGCAGGAAGAGGGGAGGGAGAACAGTGAGCTGCAGGCCCTGGAGCTCTGTCAGGGCAGCAGCGTTTAGTAGGCCAGTCACCCAGAAAGGGTGAGTTTGCGCGGGTATTGAGCACCGCGGGCTGCCGGGGTCAGTGAAGGAGGACAGGCAGGGCGGCGATGTAGCAACCCAGGCAGCACCGGCCGCTGAACTCCAGACACACAGTCGGACAAAAATTCGGACAAAATTTGCAATTAGCCATAAATTTTCGTAAAACGGCCCATATTTGAGCTTTCCATAGTTGATTTCTCGCATAAAAAATTTCAGAAGTGAATTTTGTAATGGAATAGCAGAGATCTGAGCGACCTAGATTCAGAAGACTACCTGATCTCAGGTCAGTTGTGTAGCCTATGTAAATGTTGGGGCGTGACAAAGAGAGAGACGAGCCAAATGAGGAGGAGCCGCCGAGTTGACGTCAACTAGGCGGCTCATTGAGATTTGCCCATTTTCAGAGGCAGTTTCAAATTGTGAGATTTGCAGAGGAAAGAGCTGTCATTGGGATTTTGAGGTTCTATGTATGTCCTATTTACCCACCAAACTGTCATTTTTCAACTATGACAAGGTAAAATCGGTATTGCATTATATCACCCCTTTAAAATTAAAATATTTAATGGTTTTAAATGATTAAAAAATATAGTTAAAAATGTTCACCCCAATTTTCCAGAGACCAATGTCATGCCTTCAGATTGTTAATTGGGATCCCCATAAATGTATGCACTTTGCATTACCCTAATCCTTAATGCAACTTTTTAACTTATATCCATTTATGTATTTTATCCTGGTATGACGGTTTGTGTTTTTAATGTGTTATGCGGAGCTGCTAAACTGCTTTTCATTGTCTGTAAAGCAATGACAAATAAACTATTCTAAATAGTTTGAAAGGTAAGACAAAATAACAATCTCAGTTCATCTAAACATCTATTTCAAAAAGCAACCCCTTTAACTGCTTCTTAGCTCCTTAAAACCCTATTTGTTGTACGTTCTTGAGATATAAAGCAAACTGTTTCAGTAAAATATAGGATTGTTTTTTTGGTTGGGGTAGCATAATATTGTAATGTGTAAATATATCTAACATTGAATGACATTCTTTACATCAAATGATTTCTAAATTATCTAAATGTTATTCCTTCATTAGCACCCAGATTTCAAAAGTCGCAGATAAAAGTTCCGAGTGGCAGACAAAAAGAGATACTTGTCAGGCAGTGAAAAAAAGTTAATTTGAGACACTGGATACTTGTATCTACCTTTATGTTGATAAAATATGTATCTGGCACATTAAAATAACAGCTGTAGCCTTCTAAATCCGGCCCACTTCTTTTTCAGGGAGAATGCGACATGGCAAAATTGATGTGACTAGACAGAAGACGTATCGCTGTTTGAATTGTTCGAACTACAGGTTAATTCTTGGTTGTGTGTAGTGGTGTTACAGAGTAATGCTTTTTTTACCTCATAAACAATCTTTGGCAGATTACAGTCAGTGGCTTGCAGAGAGCACACAAACCAGATTTATTTTGGCCTGCCATTAAGCTACTCACAGAATTAACATTAATTAGCAACAGCATTTTTCATTGTAACTGGCGAAGACGGCCAAAAATGTAAAGTTGCCAGCCGAATGTTCTGTTCTTTGCTAATAAGAAAGGATGTGACAACAGATTTGCTGGTGTGGGAATTCAGCATCATCTGTGTCTGAACTCGGAGTCACTCATACCAGTGTGCCAAAGCAATGTTTTTCATTCACACAATCACAATGTCTGTCACAGGCTGTCATAAAGGAGAGCAGCGCTGCAAAACTAGCAGGCTGACGTGGACAAAACGCAGAACAATACAGTAAAGAAAAGATTGTTATATGATCTGCTTTTTTTAAGATGATATCGATCCATTAAAATATGCCTAGATTGGCCCTGATACTGATCACTGAATTATGACATCTTGGTAATAATAGATTGAACCAGAAGAGAATAACAACCTGAAAAGCAGTGTGTGTCAGCATGCAGTGGACTCCAAGTGTTGGTCATAGCCTGTGTAGTGTCTGTCTTGTGTCATGTTGAGTTAATGTGTTGTGATTCATGACAAATCAAATTGAAATCACCTTGTCTGCTTTTTCCAATGTCTCAGAGAGGGCAAGAGAGTCTGTCTCTCTCCGTGTCTCTCTTCTTCCTCCCACCAGTTACGCACACACACACACACACACACACACACACACACACACACACACACACACACACACACACACACACACACACACACACACACACACACCCCCTGAGGTGCATTAAGTCTGAAGAATTGACAGATGGAATCAAACAGTGAGAACAGATGAAAGACAAGACACAATATGTCTGTTCGCGCGTGTGTGTGTGTCTGTACGTCTACGATCAAAGCTAATCTCGGCTTTCCTCAAGGCGATCCCAAAAAACACAGTGTCACCGTTGGCTCAGCAGAGCTCCGAGTGTGAATACATTGCTATGATTAGATTTGCAATATTCTTCATATCCCAGGGAAAACTAAAAACATGATGCACAGCACTCCCAATCCAAAATGGGAAAAGAAATGACTCAAGCTGAACAGATATGGCTTTTTGAGAAATCCGATAGATGTGAGGACATTTACAGAAAAGTCAAACAGACACCACATGACGGATTTTGGCAAACTATGACATAAAAACATAATTCTTGCCTCATTTGAGGACACTTGGTGGAAGCCTTGCAGTTGTGAAATTTCATCATTTCACAGCTTTCACAAAGCACAGCACAAAATTGAGAAAAACATGATTGATATTTGCTGTGTACACAGGGCTTATATCATGTAAATGGACTGTTTTTATATAGCGCTTTTCTAGTCTTAACGACAACTCAAAGCGCTTTAACATAGTACAGGAACCATTCACACACATTCATACACTGGTGGCCGAGGCTGCCGTACAAGGTACCACCTGCTCATCAGATAAACACTCACACACATTTACACTCCGATGGCACAGCATCGGGGGCAATTCGGGGTTCAGTGTCTTGCCCAAGGACACTTCAGCATGGAACTGCAGGGCCAGAGATTGAACCACCAACCTTCCGATTGGCAGGCGACCTCTCTACCACTGAGCCACAGCCGCCCCTATCATGTCCGTGTTTGTGACATTTCTCAGTAAATAACTTTTTGCAGGTCTGCCGAGATCTATACTGCTAATAAATCTGCTGCCCATCTGGCATCCTTGTTGGTGGTCTCAGAGATACTGGATTCTTCGCTTTAATGTGACTAGCATACAAGTTGCCTGGGAACAAGACAAATCTGCTAGCTTATGTTTGCTCTGGCAGATGTACCTGGTCCCCTTCCACTTTGGACAGGTTTCCAGTGGCCAGAGATTTGCCAAGACAATCACAACTCTAACTGTGTAAAAGCACTTTATGTGATACATTTTTGTATGTTATATCAAATTCATTTGAATATTTTCTTATTGAACTGTTGAAATTGTATTCATCCACCACATGATTAGAAAAAATATAAAATTAAATCATAAAAAGGCCCGATGTACTTCTGACAAGATTTGGCAAATTTTTAATATACCAACTCATAAAATAGCAGCTCATCTCTGCACACTGTAGTCTGTTTAAATTTTTCAAGTCCTACCTTAATGTGCTGTGATTGGCCATCTACACCGGACAGGTCTGGTCGCATTTTGATACCTGTTGATAATGTCCCTTGGAAATCGAAAATGTACTGAGAGGTTCCAGATTAATTCACATTTGGGATATGGTCTGGCGATGTCAGGCTAGCATACAAGAGGAACTGACCACAAGATTTCAGGATTTCACTGAAAGCCTTAAATAAATATAAGATCTGTTCTAAGTGTGAATGTCATTTATATAGCACCTTTCATTACATGTAAACCCAAAGTGCTTCACATAAAACCAAATACTGCAAATACATTAAAACAAAGCATGAATGGAAATAATAATACACAGCAAGACAATCAACAAAAACATGCAGGACAGTGCAACTATAGAATCTCTCACACACACACACACACACACACACACACACACACACACACACACACACACACACACACACACACACACACACACACACACACACACACACACACACACACACACACACACACACACACACACACACAAATTAAACAAATGCCTGAGAGAATAAAAAGGTTTTGAGTTTGCTTTTGAATGTGGACACAGTTGTGCTGTACCTCATCAGGCAGTTTGTTCCAGAGAGCAGGACCACAGTAACTGAAGGCCCCCTCACCGGACCTGGATCCGATTCTGGGAACAGCTAGAAGGCCTCTGCCTGATGACCTGAGAGGCCTGATTGGGTTGTGCAAAGCATTTTGCAGTAATTCCTTTTTGATATGTTGAGTAATCGTCATGCTGTTTTAACACCGTTTAATTGCTTTTTCCTGTACTCTGTGTTCTTTCCTGTGAGCTACTATAATTATATTGTTGGTTTCACAAATGATCCTCGGGTGATTCATCCTTGGATGATGTGACAGCTTTATCTAGTGTAGCCACTGGATGTGGAAGTGCAGGTCCTCTAAGTTTTTCCCTCTATCTTATGGTACTAAATGCTTCTCTGTGATAGCATATTGATTCTTCCCAATATGAAATCCCCCCCCCCCCTTTTTTTGTTTCTCTTCTTTGGGAGTCAGAAACTCTGGACTGGTAGGGATTTAGCGTTTTCATCGAGGACGCTTCACAAGAGCGAATGCTTTCTTTCGTAAGATTGAACTCCATTTGACAGACAGTATTTATTTAATGCACTGTAGAGATATAGCCAAAGTAAACCATCTTCAAGTCTATTAAAAACATTTATAACCTATAACACTATTTCAAAAATACAAGAAACATGGCAAATAAATACTTGGTCTTTACTTAGGCTTTACTTGCATACTTTGCATTCATTTTACAATTGTAGTGTCCCATTCATTTGCAGATTAAGTTTAAAAAAATCATGATCATCACAAAATATGATTCATTCAAATAAACTTTAACTTCAACCTGCTACAATATTAAGATACTGCTTACATCTTAATGCATGAATACTAATACTATATAATGTATAATATAACATTTAGAAAAGGAAAATTCTGCAAAATGAGTACTTTTGCTTTTCATGCCTAAAGTGCATTTTGCAGATGTTACATGTATACTTTTACTGTACTGTACATTTTGGAATGCAGAACATTTACTTGCAACATTTTATACTGCGATATTTTTACTTTTAGAGTCAAGAATCTGAATACTTCTTCCACCACTGTACCACGGCCACTTAACCACACCCTTGGTTAGTGTGCCAGTTTCACCAGTGAGAATTAACCGCTAATGTAGCATGAAGTAGAAGTACTGTTGCTATGGTTACCTGCAGTTTAATATACCTAGTGCACTGAATAGAGACGGACAGTGGTTACATTTTTTACTGGGCTACCTGATTATCTATACACTATACACCTCCAGTCCAGTCCCTGCAGCTCAAAGTGCTTCCGTTACAGCGGAGGATTACCTGTCACTGTCATGGCACAACTTTTTTCGGCATCACAAACGCGCCAGTGTTCCTGCTACAGCTTTGATACAGTGCACAAAACTGCAAGCTCTGCTGCATCATTCTTATTATACATCAATGTGCTGTACATTCACTTGATATCTTCATTACTAAACTTAAACTCTCTTCTGCCCAGACCGCTCGCTTGGCAATCACGGTCACCACCACACACACTATTTACTGGCTCTGCTATTTTCTATTCTAGTCTATTCAATCAACGGAGCAGTAGGCTAGGGCTAAAAGGACAACTGAAATATGCAATGTAATAATTACATACCATTATGGTAATTCATTTACACACGGGGTGGCTGGTCATCCACCCCTATAAATTCCATGACTTTCCTAGTGATAGCCTTCTGACTGTCACGTTCATACGGGCGTGTGGTGTCTATCGTTGTTTGCGTTACCTGCCGTTTGGGTGCCGCTTTGCAGTTTTTTTCACTCTCCGCTGTGAGTTTACTGTAATTAACCCGCCATGCTCTGCCGGGTGACGAATTTTACACAGTCTATGGCAGGGCTCCAGACTAAATTTTTTCCTTGGTTGCACTTGTGCGCCTAACTTTTTTATTTAGGTGAACCAGCACAAAATTTAGGAACACCCAAATTTTTCCTTGCGTCGCCGTTAATGCTGAATGGCGATACACGATATGTAGCTCTGTATTTTTTTACAAAGTGGGCTAAATGTTCAGTTTTAAGTCAAAGCCACTTTTCACAAGCTCTTTTATTAAAACAGATTGTGATTAAAATAAAATGCCAAGACAGAAACCCTGTCTTTGCCTTTACCAGTTTGAAAATATACAGCTGCAACACATGTAAATGAAAGTTATCAGAAATAAATAGCCTAGGATATATTAAAAAAATATGTATATCTCTGAGAAAGTTCCTTCACTTGTTTTCAACAACAATAACAGACTGATTAAAAGAGAAAGAGGACGCCCGGATAGCTCAGTTGGAATATATAGAGGTTTGACTCCGACCTGCGGCCCTTTCCTGCATGTCATTCCCCCCTCTCTCTTCCCTTTCATGTCTTCAGCTTTCCTATCAGAATAAAGGCCGAAATCTTTAAAAAAAAATGCGGAGGAGAGATCCAAACACAGGCACGGCTTTACAGAAGGAATGGGTCATGTAACGCAACATTAAACCATATCGATATTCGTTCGTGGAGAGGCAGCAGATGCGAGGACGTTAGGTGCACCGGTGCGACCTAACCTAAAAATCTTAGTTGCACCCTTACAAATTTTGGTTGCATGTATGACCAAATTGGTCGCACTCTAGAGCCCTGGTCTATGTTGACCAGTCTTCAAGTGCCGAATTAAATAAGTTGTGTTAAATTTGTTTTTAAGTCTTTCTTCCCCCACAAGATATTTTCTCCTGGCAAACATTGCAGATGGCATATGTAATATCAGTCTCACACACTTTGTAGAAGTTCCACACCACTGACATGTTTTGTTTTGTTTGTAGTAGTGTGCGCGTGTCTGATCAACTCGAGCAACTACATCTTCAGCTCCTGGCCAATGAGGTGGTTGGGAGGGAGGGGACTTCACTACACATGACCAGGCAGTTAGGCGCAGGCACACGGTTGTTGCTCTCAGCCACATGCATGAGAGTGTTTAACTATATGTGTGTAGTAGTTTATCGGCCACTAGAGGAGATTAATGCAGATTGCGCGTTTTTAGTAAATATCGGCCGATAATGATCGGCGGTCGATTGATCGGGGCATCCCTATGTGATACTTCCAATTAAAGCAGAGAAAAGCATATCTGTTCAGAGACTGGCCCTAGAAATGTCAACAACTTTCTAATGCTATCCACCTTTTGATTTTTACAGAGCAGGACCATATTTAAACAGCCAGAATCATCTATCTAATTGGAGCTTGGGAAAAAGATATGGGTTTCAGATTTATTGCATCAAACTTATGAGCTAGTAGCTTCAGGCTTCAGTGCGTGAGCAGCCTCTATATAGGCAGAGGGATCTTGCAATGCCGTCACACACACTGAGGTCAGAGGTCAGCTCATCAGGCATGAGGACGTGCTCCAAAGAGCCTCACTCACATCGCTGATTCACCTGGTTTTAAGCAGCTAGACACACACTTACACACTTACACTTACACACACACACACACACACACACATGCGATCTGAATAGCTGTCTAACGACCTTGTGCAATCACATCAAATGGCTCTTATGTTGATTAAAGATTAAAGTGCTGATCATTATTCCATCTCTAATCAACAACAATTTTAAAGACAAGAACTTTGCTTTTATGTTCTTCTATATGTAACCTACTTGTACTACTTTAAGCATCTATTTAGTATTTAATTATAGTAAAAGATTTAACACTCAAAATCAGGTAGTCTTGTTTTTCCGGACCTATCTGCACAGCACTGTGGACTAATGTCTGGCTACACCACAGATACATCTGGAATAGGAGAATAAAACACTCTGGGTTGTTTGCATTTCTTTAAACCAATCACAATCGTCTTGGGCGGCGCTAAGTTCCGGACGCAGAATGGTCTCGGGAAGTAACTTGTTTTGTAAATTTGTGAAAATATCAAATATGTGATGCTCACAAAATCACAAATAGGAGGGTATGCTGAGTTTCATATCATTTTACAATCAATACACCCACTTTGAGTGTTTGGACAGAGGGGTAAGGCTTCACAGTGTAAGGTGGTTGGTGGCAATGTTGTCTTTTATGAGTTAACATTATCTATACATCTGTCTAGGAAAGACTACAGTGTGGTGGCAGTGTTGTAGTTACACAGGAAGTTTGAGAGATTTGGTCCCCACAGCAACTGTGCATTGTGTGGCTGTTTCCCTGAGCTATTACTTACTCACTCATTTTAAGCTCCTCTGGATAAGTATGTCTCTAAAAGCCTCAAATGTAAACATTATAAAAATAAGTCCTTTGCCATGTTGACAGTCTGTGTGCCCTTTCTCTAGAAGGCCTCGTGGAGGACATCTGTAAAAGCTTAAATGAACGTTAATGTTTGTGTCATTGAACTGAAAACCATATCAACACCTCATCTGCTCCCAGAAACAGGAGTGCCGACCATGGTGTATAATTTATTTAGCCCTTCAGAAAACCCACCTGAGGTTTTCATGGATTTCACATAAGTTATCTTTTTTTATATAACTTTCAGTTTTATTTCAGTAAATTGCAACTTTAGTGTTAGGTGCTGTTTAAGCATTTTTTAGCTATGATTGTCATTAAATTTGGTGCAGAAATTATATCTCCCTCAGTATGAATTACAATAACTTTGGAGGTCCATTTACCTTATCATCTAGTAAAGCCATCAAACTTTCACTACTTTCACTTTCAGTACTTTGGTTAAATGACGTAAAAGGGGAGTCAGTGATTCTAATCCAGTACACTATTTTGGCAAATTCAGTGAATATTTCCTCACAGTCTGATATTTGTTCGTTCTAGGTGTGCGTTGGAAAGAAATCTGGTGTTCATACACAGCCCCTGGCACACAACACTATTCTGTTTGTGCCTGTGCACAGGACAGGCGAAAGGCCATAGATATATGAAGAGAAAGGCAGGCCATTTTTACCATGCATATAAATGTTTCACGTTTAATAAATACATTTTATTTTATTTTTAGTTTACCACTGCTTTTAAAACAGTCACTGGCTTGGTTTTTGCTGCAACTGCAACACAACTCTCTCTACCCCCTCACAAAGAGCTATTGTGAAGACATTTTCACAAGACCCATTGTGGTATTTTGTAGGACTTATTAAAAGCCATTTGTTCCTCCATAAGCAATTTAATAACTGAGGAATATGGTGTCCAGTCAACTACCAAGGTGTTGCTATTCAAACAGGCCACGACTTGAAACAACTTTATAGTTTGACTATTTTGGCTAACAGGAAGGTGCAGGTCATCACATAATAGAGTTAATTTATTTTAATGCAGTCTATATGAAACATCGGAAAAGCACTGAGGCTTAGAGTAGACAAACAGAAACTGGAGATGAGACGTTGCAAGGTTGGAAAAGGCCTAATTGGACTTGTTGGAAGTAGATAGTAATGGTAAGGTCAGGTGGTCAGTGTCTTAGACCTATACTCCTATAAAAGGCCCTTTACAGACAAAGAATACAAAACATTTCTGGCGTCATCTGTTACACTCAGTATGTTTACATGCACACATATATTCCACTGTCCCGAATGACAATATTCCGAATTTGATACAGGTCATGTAAACAGCATATTCCAGTTGGATATTCCAAATAAGAATAAGAATATAGCATTTTCCGATTAAAACATGTGGAATATTCCGGTATTATTCGGGTTTTAGAGGCATTGTTTGGACATGTATACAGCGCATTCGGAATGTGTCTCAATCAGGGTTTTTACCACAGGCTTATGGTCAGCTCTGTGCGTTGCTATGGTTTCTGTACACAGACCAACCAGCCAACATTTTGCAAACCTGCAGACCCGATAAGAAGGAGAAACACAGCTACTTTTAAACATTATCAAAGGCTTGAATATCAACAGGTTTTTGGATATGCGCAAACATCGCTACGCCGACCTTTTCAAGAGGCTGGATGAAGGAATGAAAGAGGGACGCTGTGTACGCACGGTCCAACAAGTCCGCCGCCGCTGGTAAACTTTGAAAAAATCCTGTTTTGCACGGCTACATGTAAACGGGAATATTGGTAGAATACTCACTTTCTTTGGCCATGTAAACAGCTTGGTCGGCATATCGTCTTTTTTGGAATTAGGGCAAAAACCGGAATATTATTAGCATGTAAATGTAGTCAGTGATGGTGTTCAGACATACGTGTATTAACGGTAATGTTCCTTACAGCTTTATTCAGACATGACATTTATAGAAAGAGTTGCGTGCTTGTGCAACATTTAGCAGCTGTGAGTTAAAAAAGTTATTATAGCGAGGAAGAAGTGTCTTCTCTTCTCCGACAGGCTGTATCACTCATGGATTTTAAATACTTTCTATGAATAAATGACCATTGTGAGCATGAGGGATGCTCCCCACCGCTTCTAACAGTGAAACTACAGACATGTTCACATCACTTTCATCATCAAGCATTGAATGACAGCACATCAAGTTTAATTCCTATTTTGCCCACATGCGGTTTCTTTTCTGGATATTTATTTATTCATCCACGCAGTTGACATGAATGAACATGCCAACTGCATCAAGATACATCAAGAGACTGTTGGTGACATTGTTATTGTAAGAGGGTTTTTTTAACCTCTTTTGTTCCAGTTGCATTGTGAGGGCAAAATGGTTTTTATAGACTGATCTGATATGTGAAAAAGTCTTTCACAGTGTTTGCTAATTTATTAAACTGATTTTGTGCATAAAAGACTATGATTAAGATAATATATTGATTAAAGTTATCTAAGATGGTGGTTGAAGATGTGCATTTAATATCTTGCATGTTTTACCTTGCGCTGCTGCAGCCTTTATGTTACTCTGATTGCCATATATTGAAAGCAATATGGAGATGTTGGTCCAGCCTAGTAATCCTCACTGCTGCCCCTAACAGATGAATTTTGTCAATGTATTGTTTGTGTCTGCTTCATTGTGGTCAGATCTGATAAAGGAGGTCATTTTATCAAATGTTAAATCTATTTTTTGACAAGCTAGAGCTGTGAATCACCGTCTGAGACACAAGGAGCCAGACTACCAGGTGTGTTAGATTTGACTTGGGCAGACATAACAAAAGCCTCTCACCTCAAAGATTTGCAACTTAATGTTGCCGTTAAACATTTTTGCAATAACGCCAGAAAGAGTTGTAGGCCTATTTCAACTTCTTGAAATGATCTTGGGATGGTCTCTTCCATGCACCTCTGTTTTTAGTTTTTTTTTAAAGATTTTGTATGGGCATTTCCGCCTTTAAAGATAGGACAGCTCAGACATGAAAGGGGAAGACCTATAGGAAAACCGTCAATGGTCAGACTCGAACCCTGGACCTTCTACATTGAGGAATAAACCTCTATATATGTGCGCCCGCTCCACCAACCGAGCTAACCGGCCACATGCTCCTCTGGTTTTAATTTTTGGCACCAGATTGCTGAAACTATCAGTAGGGTTGCCATGATACAGAAGCCTGAGCTATAAAAGGCTAATTAGAGGTTAGGCAGAAAGTTCTTTAAGGACTACTTGTTGTACAAAAGATGATAATTCTTATTCTTCTTTGCCTAAAAGTCCCGCTAGAGCCTAAACCGCATACTGGTGGGGGCCATTTTCAGGACTGGTCCAGATCTCTGCAAGGACCTCAGACAAAAAAAATGTCCACCACTAGGTGGCGCTATAGCATAGATACGAGTTTGGCCCTATAACTCCCAAACCATACATCACATTAAAAATATACATATCCATGCTGAATCTCATGATATAGGCCACGCCCATTTCCGCCTAGACTTTTATGCGTGAAAAATCACGATTTATCGTAAACCTACTTTTTCGAACTCCTCCAAGACCGTGCGACTGATCAGTACGTATGAATCCCCCGACCGACCTGACAAAAAGTTATTAAAAGAATTTTTATCAGATGAAAATTGTGCAAATTACGCACAAACTAATTTGTGTAGCTAGCTCCAAAAACATATCCATAGCCGTATCTTGGCCAAAATAAGTGCTATCAATGCAAAACTTTAGATTATTGTTTGCCATCCCCCTCTGGGGCTCCCCAACTAATTTTACGAAAAATTGGCCACTACGGGGCACTACAAGTACAAAACTTTTATATCTCATTGTAGTTCATATCTCACAAAATTGTGAGGGTACCATCTAGGGCCACTCATGAGGCCACGCCTACAGTGTGATACTGATTTGTCAAAGTGTGCGTGGCCCAAGGGGTACCAGGTTTGGATTCACCACTTGCACTAATGTGAGCAACTTCAGATTTACAGTGTAAATGTACAATGGGTCATGGACCTCACATACCAAAACACATATGGACCACTAGGTGGCACTATAATTACATCAAACGTGTTTTTGCCTGTAATTCCCACATTACACATTAGATTACATCCATGTGTTCCTTGTATCGAGCCGAATCTGATGATATAGGCCACGCCCATTTCCACTAAGAAACCTGGTACGTATCATCTCCAGATGGACCTGACCAAAAGTTATCAATAGAATTTTAAACTACATTAAACTATGCGCAATTTATAACTAAACAAATTTCCGTAGGTAGCCACAAAACACGAACTTTAGAATATCTCAGCCAAATTAATAGGTATTGGTATTATTGTTAGACATCCCACTCCGAGGCTCTGTACCAAATTTGGCGAAGATCGGTCATTAGGGGGCGTTATAATGAACGTCTATGTGTTTCGGCCATTTTACATAACTAATGTATGCAAAATGGGGGATTTGCGATTGCAATTTCTCTGCCGTAGTAATTGCTATCAACACAAAACTTGTAGTGCTTGTTCGGCATGCTGCTCTGAGGCTCTGTACCAAATTTGCCAAATATCTGCCATTAGGGGTATAGTCAACGTAGACCAGTTTTGGCCCTTTTACTCAATCAATGTTAATGGGATAATTGCAACGGCAATGTACCACGGACCTTGCGGCTCACACCTCTCGATATTTCCTGACGTTTGCCTCACCACCGTTACGCTTTGGGTTCTGCTTTCGCGCTCCCCGGGTTGTCAGGAGCGACTCACGACAAGGAGGCTTGGACCCCGTCATAACTGCTTGCAGTTCTAGTTAATCTTTGCTTTACGACCATTAATGCTGCTTCTGTTCTTGAGAGATCAGCATAATATATCATCAGTCACTAATAACATCTCTGAACTTAAACACAACATTTGTATGTTGAATTCTGCTTATTTTTTCCATATATCACCCACCTCCCTTTGATATTGCATAAGTTTGTCATTGGCCAAGTTAAACCCTGTCACAGGAACCTTAAAGCTTTAGTGCGTTACTTTTTGATATTAATGAACGCCCGTTACATTCAAGCCATTGCCAAATGAGTTGCTACAAAGTTATTTAAGACTAACAGCTCCACACAACTCTCTCTGTATTTGTCAGTATAGCTTTGTTCAGAAGATTGTGTCGTCTGGCGACTTTCCCACGCAGAAGCTCGGGTGAAGATAATGACCTCTTTTGAAGAGTCCATCATGTTTTTTTAATCCTCCGTGTCCTCCTTGGCTACTAGCAACTGCATTGAGGAGGGGTGGGGGCGCGTGTGCGATTACGTAAGGCTTGTATCATGGACGCGCCAACAGTTTTGTTGTCATTACTTAAAATTCCTCATGGGGGGAGACAGAAACTACGCAATATAGCTTTAAAGCCATTACCTTACACCCATGCTGCTCATCAGCTATTCTACAGTCACTGACATTTTTACAAGCTGCTGAAGCACTGCTTTATTTTATTATCGAGGCTGTAAAGAAAAAAGATGCTTTTCAGCCAAAGCTTCTGGGAGAGAGTGGAGTTGATCTCAGCGCTGATATTTCCTGCATTGTTTTCTCACTAATTACCCTGGACCAAATTGACAGTGAAGGCATCAATCGTTGTGAAAGACACGATTGCTCTTGAGGTGAAAAACTATTAAACTTTACACAAAAAACAACCTTATCTCAGGGGAGGATTGTAGTAATAATGCATCATCTTTAATCACAAACACAAAAGTAATTCCAGTGCTTTATGACAGCAATAACAAGGTATCGGGCCGTGACGGTCACCATGATGAGAGTTTTTTGTTGTTGTTTTTTTTTTTGCCAAAAGTGGGTTACCACGTAGGAGCGTTGCAGATATTCACATAAATTCATATTGAAAGCTTTTCCCCAAAACCTCATACAAAATTTACATGGACCTCCATTAATTAGTCCGTTTCAGTTTGACTGACAGTTGCTCTCCCCACTGAGGCTTCAAGTATCCCGATAGGTGACGTTACTCTGAGGCTTTCTTGTGTACACACAGGCAAGGATAAAAAGAGCAGACATATTATTCACAGCTGGTAAATATTTTATGGAGCGGTTCTGTGTCGCCTGACATTTCTCTTGGCCTCTTCATCTTTTGAGTATGTTATACAAAACGATTTTAAGAGCTTTGTTCCGGAATGATTTATTTACCATTTCAAAATGTGGACACTGACTGGGCTGGCACACACATTATGATTTAGGAGCCATCCTTAAATTAGTATTAGGAGTATTTGCCTATAAAAGTAATAGTTTTTGAGGACAAAGTCATTTGGGTTATGTAAGTTTGGTAGCATTTTGTTTTTTTAAAATGATTTGCCTCTTCTAATTAAATCCCCCCATTTCGCAGTTGGCCTCACAGCACAATTTCCAAATCTGTCACCTCTACAACTTTGCACATCACAGAAACAATGTTCCCATCACCAAACTTTTCACTAATATTAAATATTGAAGATCCATAAATTAATACTGTAGTTAAATAACATGAAAGCAAATAAAAATGATGCAATTTAATTTAACTTTATCGAGGATCTGTAAAAGTCTGATAATTACTGGATTTTGTGTAATATTCTTACTAATTTAATGAATCAACAAAATATATAATTTTGTCATTTAAAAAGTCCATTATTTGTCTAAGATGCCAAGCCTTTTATTTAAATAGTTTAATATTAGTATAAGTATAAGGCTTGAATAAACAATACCAGACAATTCAAATGCAAATAAAATAATTTCCTGAGCCAAAAGTGACATTTTTAAATAACTTGTTTTGTCCGACCACCAGTCCTTAATCCAAAAATATACAATTTACTAATTATAAAAAATAGTTCCTGTTTTATGTTCTTTTTTGTTTGACTAATAGGCTAATCAACTAATTGTTTCAGTTCTATCAAGTATCCTTTCTTCCCCAATGAGCATCTCATTTCTAAAAGGACGCTCAAGTTGGAAAAGAAAATGCATACAGTACATGGTGCAGATTGAAGAAGAACAGTAGTGCGTTTGTGTTTTGACAGTACAAATGTTAGTTATTATGGGATGATGGTGAAATGCTAGTAGAATAGAAACAGTAACACCAGAGATGACCTCAGGCTTGGCAATATGATGACAGCTGCAAAAGTTTGAAGTTTGGACAGAGTGACTCCCGAGAGAGAGCAAAGCTATTTCAGCTTGATGCTAGGACCGATTTGTCACGTCACATGCAGTCGGAGATGACATTGATTAGATGTATGACTGATTCAAAGAAAACAAAACACAGTGGAGGTATGTTCTGAAACCTGTCAGTAAAATACCTACTTCTTCAGCAGTACAAAGTCAAAAAAAGCTCAAAAGTAGGAAAAGTTGGAGGTCTTACTCTAATTAAATCATCCCCCAAACAATAATTTCATCTAAAAATGCTAAAAGTTATATTCTGCAACAATGAAAGCTAATTTCTCTGTGTGTAAGTATGCATATAATCTCACGTTGTAATTCGCTCCAGACGATTTTGGTGAGAAATGCAGCTGCTCAACTCAGAACAACAAGTATTCAAAGAGGACCATAAAAACGATCGCCTGTTCGGCAGCATATTAGCGTGTTCACTGGGTTTGTTTGTTTTTGGAGGAGGAAAAAATGAATATCCTAATATTTTTCAGATGGCTGAGCAGTTTATGATTGAGTCTTGTAATTGCTGATGTTAAGTGACACCCCATTGCTTTCAAGATGGGGTTTAAAGCCTTGAAACAAGAAACACTACCTTCAAGGCAATTAGAAGGACACACTTCCCTGAATGAGAGAAAGCATGCGGACAGCCCTGTGAGGCGATTGACAGCTGATGTTGTGTCTGCTTTTTCTTTCTGTAAAGGCTGTGTCAGAACAAGCATGTCACGATCATATGAAGGGGTGGAGGTGGGGTGTCCTTACCAGTCTCCCCTAGTGGAGGCCCACTTCTAAAGCTTATACTTGAAACATGACACACCGCTGTAACAAGTAACAGCTCATTTGGGGAATTAAATGGCAGAATTCACTTTTCTTCTTCCTTTTCTAACCTTTTAAATTTAACCAAAGCAAAAGCAAAACCTGCACCAAAATGTCCAAAAGTGGTATTTGATAATTGGTCGAGTCATTAGTAGGATTTGGGATCATCAAAAATGACGATTCCAGTAGAATCGTTTCTTTATTGGAATCGTTTAGAGGATTCGGTTTCAAATCCGATCATCGCTTTTCCAATTTAATATGCCCAAGTTTTGGTTTCCGAAGCGGCCAGGCGCTTGTTGTGTTGCAGCCATGGAGCACAGTAAGCAGCACTCTAGTGTGGCTTTATTATTTTACATTAAAAAAGACCGGTAAAACTGCAAACCACCATTGAATCAAAATACAACTTTCCTCTTATTTGTGAAAATAGGCATGTGATCCATTTCAACTCCACCCCTCAAAGAATCGGTAATTGAGAATCGATAAGAACCGGAATCGAAAGGAAGAATCGGAATCAGAATTGTTCAAATCCTAAACGATGACCAACCCTAGTAATTAGAAAGCAGCATGATGCAGGTTTCTATTAGCAGCATCCATCTAAAGACCAGAGGACATGAAATGACTTGCAGGGATTTGCACAATTCCCCATGCCGCCTCTGACCTCGATCTAGTGTGCTTAAGCCGGGCCCCTGAGAAAAGCTTGACAACCGCATTCACTCACTTTATTACCATGGGACTACCCGGCATCAGCTGCAGGACACTAATTCATAGCTGAGCTGCATTTTGCATAAGTACCTACAGGTCAAATTCATTTAAAAAAAAATAAAATAAAATCCCTCCAATTTCCCTCCAATAGAAGGTAACCCAGCTCCAGAGGCCTGTGCAGTAGAAGGGAGAAGTATCTAAGAGAGGAAAAAGGACAAAAAATAAAATACAGACAAGCCTTTTGAAAAAGTAATTTCCTTGCACTTGGACCATATAATACAAAGCTAAGCCGAATTCTGTTATTTTTTTATAGATTAAAAGTCACATCTGTATCAAATACCCTGCAGGTTTAATAGTGAACCGTGTAAGCCGATCCTCTACATTTATGGAGCCTCCTAAAAACAATTCAAAGAAATCTCCCAGAGCTTGGCTAAAAGGAGGAAAGACCACGCTAGGCAGAATAACTCCTATCGTCTGAATCTTACAGAGGAAGTAGGAACATTTAACAGAAAGAGAAAAGGGAAGTGGAGAAGATCATTTTAACCTGTAAGGAGGTACAGGTATGACCAGATGATACAAAGCCACTTGTATTATTAATGAGCCCAGCTGCATGGAACACAATTCAACTCAAGTAACAAATACAACACTGAAAAACTCTGTGTACTCTCCAGTCTGTAGAGATGGCACACACCTGGAGGTGAAACTCCCGCCTTTGTCCAGCCACTGCACAAAATGAGCGATGTATTTACAGTATGAAAGACGTGTGTGATCATCAGAGGCACTTTCTTGTGACTAAGTGCCGCCAGCGAACAATCCACATAACTTCCCTGCTTTGCGTTCATTTATCATGACCTCATTTCCCGAGTACATTTCAAACCATTCCATATTTCATAAGGGTTGTAAGAGAAATGTGTAATATTTACTATCTGGCACTGTGGGTGAGCGTTCCATATAAAAACAGCAATCCTGGCAAGAATTTCATCACAGCTCTTTTCTGTGACAAATAAAATCATCTTTTATGGTTTTATGTTCATTCATATTTATAGTTTTTGGTTTGCAGTGCAAATGCAATATGAATTACTGAAAACGAAAAGCCTTGATTTAAGCCAGATTTTCACTTGCTAAGTGTTCGTATTTGCACTGAATGTTGGTCACAAAGAGAGAACAGCACAAAGAAAGATGGCCCGTGGATGATTGTGCTGCATCGGAAATGACAAGCTAAGTAATTTCCTCAAACACTCTCAAAGTCCACATGCAGACACACACTCATTATATCGCTGCTGTGCATACTTTCTCCTGGCTGATCTTCATACAGCCCAATCCCTGTACAGTCTGCCTCAGGCCTCCCACTCAGCCCATCCTTCCCTTCACATAAAGCTGGCCCTAATCAGAGCTTCCTCCGCCTTCTGCATGTGGCCATGTGTCCCGGAGCATCACCCGCCAGCCGAGACGGCACAATACCCACGGTACTCCACGGGAACACCCTTTGCTCACCTGGTCAGCGGGCGAACGTGCAGCGTCAAGATGACATGGCCATATGTTCATACACTTCGTTTGCCCGCTCCGGAGAGATTCTCTACCTCTTCATCTGTGGTGTGAACTGTCAGTTTGCCCGTGGTGGGTGGATGGATTGAAACTTCATCAACATAGTTGAGGAAGCTGTCAGGTTGGCCCCTGAATCACCTTGCAGTGATGTGTGTGTGACCCGATTGATCCACCGCTTCGTGTGCATATTGACTCAACTATGCACTGTACTCAGGGGAGACACTTAGGCTCTCTGGCTGCCATGTAACATCAGGAATCAGCAGAGCAGAGAAAAAAAAGGCAGAGTATCACAGTTACAGCATGTTCCATACACAAGCTGAGCTGACACAAGACCAAGTCACCCATTTCAATACTGGTTTGTCTTTACACCTGTAAATGTTACAAAACCAACAGTTCCCACTAGTTTGACATAAAGCCAGGCTTTCAAAAAAAATGCCATTGTATTTTTAGGTGTAATGTGGACAGTTTTAATTTAATTCTGATCTACGTTAAGCACTGAACGTGTTGATGAGCACAGCTGGGAGGTGGCCATAAAGTGCCACTATTCCCATAGTTGCCTGAAGCAAGCCAATCTGCTCCTTGTTGGCACACTTCACAAAATGTTGATAGGCAAATGCAATAGAGGTGCACATAATGAGGATTTTCATATCAATTCATCTATTTTTTCAATTAATCTGTCTATAAATCAGAAAAGTGAAAACAATGCAGATCACGGCTCTTGTTTTCTTTAAGTGATGTCTTTAAATAGACTGTTTATTTTTCAAATAAGCTGTCAGAAGATATTCAATTCCAGTGAGGCTAAACAGAACTTGGCATTTGAGAAATTACTTGAATCAATCAATTTTCTGGAATTGATTAACCAATTGTTCCAGCATTAACAATAGGGCTGCAACTAACAATTATTTGCATTATCCATTAATCTGAAGATTATTTTCTTAACTAAATGATCCATCATTTTGATTATAAAATATCAGAAAATAGTTAAATTGGTGGTTTTATCCGATCAACACTCCAAACTCAAAGATATGTCATTTACCAACATACAAAATATGACAAAGAAAATCAGTTATCAGATATCAGTTAATACTAATAGTATTCTGTTTATATTGTATTTTATTTGACTTCTATTGGCCAAATACTTTTAGAACAGAGCAGTATCAGATGATGCATGTGTGAATGCAGTTTTCATTTTTTCAGTGTATCAGTTAATTTGTGGGTTTGACACGATGTCGCTTCTGTTTGTTTGTATTTTTGTACAGTTTGTATCCAAAATGAAATCGCAGCACATTCCTTGTCGGTGGAACAACCTCTGGACAGGCAGTGCTGGGAGAGGGATTAGATGTACTCTCACAAGGATGCTAATAAATGAAGAGACAGGAACAGAGAGGAGATTGTGTTTGCGCGAGAGAGAGAGAGAGAGAGAGAGAGAGAGAGAGAGAGAGAGAGAGAGAGAGAGAGAGAGAGAGAGAGAGGGTTAAAAGGCACAAAACGCAGGGAGATTTTACTCATGAGGGAAGTTGAGCGGAGAACTAACAGGAAGTATTTTCCCTCAAGAGGAAACCAAGTCTTGTTACTGTAAAAGCAACTGACCTTGTGGCTTCTGTCGGGAAGGAATGCATGCAGAGGAGACAGACCAGGAGATAAACAGGAGCCCTTGCCCATAGAGGATCACCCTCCAGTGCATACACACAAGCTCGCTCTCTCTCCCTCCCTCCCACTTTCACTCGCCCACTTAGTATCTCTCGCTCTCTCTCACTCGCTCTCTCTCTCTCACAAACGCACTCAGTCGCTGTGCTCTGACGGATGGGGATACACTGCCAAGGAGGACTTAGGGGCGAGAAGAGAAGTGTTTCTTTTCTTCTCTGGTGTGTTTTCTTTCTCTTCCGTCTGGCTTCCCTCATGAGCTGTTAATATAAGCCCCGGTCCTGAGGATGAGGAGGATCTATTTGTGAGGAAGTCGCAACAAAGGAAGAGGAAACAAGGAGCAACAGGGTGGTAAATTCTGCGAGCGGGAGTGAGCGAGAAGACCTTTCCTTTTTCTCCAGGCTCGAGCAAAGGTTAGTGAGGAAAGCTGCTTATCGTTAAAACAAACATTGCCTGCTGTTATTGTTTTATTCTCTGTTCTTTACTTTGTTATCTCTAACAAGACATTTCCTATTCAAAGCTTTTCATATACATGTGCTTTCCATCCCTTAGTGTCTATAAAAGCTTAAATTATTTGTCCCCACAGAGCAGTTTTTTAAATTGAGAACAGTTCTCATAATTAAAAGTCCCTTAGTAACATTTATTTTTCATACAGTAAGTCCCCAGATTGGTTACTGAAGTTTCTCTCTAGGTCAACACAACTGCATCATTTCCCAAAGGTATACAGTATGGTTCTCAGGTGGGAATCTGTCCTTTGGTGAGGTAGCAGTGAGTGAGCTGCAGGAATAGGTGAGGACAGCTCGCTCTCGTCAGCCGTCGCTCTACACAGGAGGCAATTAAGCGGGATTGGCAGCCGCTGCTGCCGGTAACTTGGAAACAGCCGTGTGGGGGACGCATGGTGGCACATAATAGGATTTAGGGGGAGAGAGGAGCAGAGGAGGAAGGAGATTCCCTTTGTTCATTCACACAAAAGCCCGCTCCTCTGTGAAAAATCTGTGTCTGTGTGAAAACTGGCCCAGGGGCACTAGTTTTGAGCTTTTATGATTTTGAATGACAGTGAACATTGTTCCGAGTGTGTGTACTGCAAGCGCACGTGCATAGAAAGTGTGTTAGTGTGCTATGTATGTGCCTGTATGTGTGTTCATGCATGCACATGGAGAATATGTCTCTTGGGTGTGTATTGGAGGGAGTGAGTCTCTTAGGTGAGCCCTCATGTTTAATTACCACAAGTGGAAGAAATTACTCACGCTTTAAACTAGTCGGACAACGGGAGAGTAGGAAAAATTCATAAAAACATCATGGCCCATGTTGTGATTGCATATTGTGACTCCTGGATGAACCATTGTGTAATTTCTGTAATGAATGGATGAGCAGTTGTGTATGCGTTAAATGAGCGACTTAAGGACTCTGCCTTTGTTCAGGCTGTATTTATTTACAGTATGCAATCCAAAAATGTCTCTTTTGAACCAATCAAGACCTATTCTGCTCACCATTTGGCACAAAGCCTTCTCACAGCCATTTTCAGCGTGGTTAAGATAAGTGTGCCTGGAGATGCTGAGGTTGGCCTCCGGCTCCTGGGAACAAAAGCCTCTGACGCAGGCTGATGAACAGTGAAGTTTTTTAAAGATTTACTGTTGGGTAGGGGTGGAGGGCAATTTGATTCAAATGTATTAAAGAAAAAAAAAGGAGCATTGTGTTCTCAGTGTAAAACACAGGTGGAGGCACGTCGGGCAATTATTCTGTACTGTGTGTTTTGACACAAAAGGAGAGATATTGCATACTCCTAAACTTAATTGTCGATTAATTTCAGTGACAGTGAAGTGTTGGTCTATATCTGGCAAAAAAAAAAACTAAAGTGAAGAATTTGCCTTTAAAAAGGATTAGTCAGCAGTCCTCGAGACCGCAGAGGGTGGGGGGCGGGAGAGGGTTGTTGTTGTTCAATTGTGTTTCTGTTCTGTATGTTCAAATATATAAAAAACAATAAAAATGTGATCTTAAAAAAAAAAGAAAAAAAAAAAAAGGATTAGTCAGCAGCAAATTAGTGAGGTGACCATGGTTGCTTTGTGTTTAGTCTGGACATTATGTTTTTGCCACATAATCTCAGTCACCTCCATAGCAGTGACCGAACATAAGCGAGGTCAGGACAGTCGGGTCTGGCCATCAGTCATCAGTAGAGGGTTGTTTCCTGTGTCACCTTGTCTCAGGCACGCACACACCCACAGTACTGCCACACAGGGCCAGTTATAGTGAGTCCATCAGTGGCTCAGTGACTTTCCCTGCTAGGAGGAGTCATTGACATTGAGAGGGTTTTAAAGTGCTCATATCATGCTTTTTCCCTTTCCTTTATTGTGTTATATATCGTTTTGTGCATGTTTATAGGTTTACAAAGTGAAAAAGCCCAAACTCCACCCCAAAGGCACTTACCATCTCCAACAGAAAACACTGTTCACAAACTGCTCCAAACAGCTCTATTGTAGTCCTGACTTTACTTCCGTGACGAATGTGCGGCACTTTGTATCACACGTTATAATGCTCACCTAGCTGCTAGCCTGGCACGCCCTCATACTCTGCTTCTGACTGACTAGTAGTCCTTACCTAGCTACTGCACATGTGCGACTCCCAACAAAGATGGATTAGAAGTGAAATGCCTCACTCTGTAGCTAAAACAGAGAGCTCAACACACAGGGTGAAAAGAGGAGCTGCAGTACAACAAAAATGGTGTTTTCTGAAAATTAAATCATGTAAACCTATTCTGATATAACCTCTAAATACAATTATGAACCACACACACACACACACACACACACACACACACACACACACACACACACACACACACACACACACACACACACACACACACACACACAGCAGGAAAAGGCGTCATGACCAGTGGCTTGGCAGAAGCCCTCAAGGTGAAAATTTTGAGTGAGGAGCATTTTAAATTCAGAACAGATGATCAAACTGGTGTCGTTACTGCAGAGTAGCTGGCGGCACCAGATGCAGACAATCTTTTGGCAGAGGAAGAGTTTTGGTTCCTGAATCTCAAACATAAAACTCAGAGGCGAGGAGCAGAAATTAATACTGTGGTATCGTCATCTCACGGATGGTGGTTCTTATCACGGTTCAGAGTCCAAAAAAAACTCTCAGCTATACCGAGCTGGATTTTCTGTCACTGCACACCTAGCACAATCCAGCCTCATATCTAGACGTATCAGAGTGCAGACAGAGTAGGTTATTTACGAGAGAGCACACATTGAAACTGTATTTCAGAGTTTATCTTTTGGTCATGGTAAGATTGAAGTGTGTCCCCAGTTTATCGCACAAAAACAGAAGGCAATTTGACTGGATATTTTGTCAGATAAGTAACTGTATATTCCCAAATGCCTCCAATGAAAAAGTGTATTATACTAATAGATTATTTATTTAGTTATTATTATTATATATTATTGAGTCCAAGTGAAGGGCACACAAAATAATAAAAAAAAATTAGCACTCCTTTTCCACTACCCTTTTATGAAATAAGTTATCATTAGGGCTGTTACAAATAATTTGCATCATGCCGAACCTGTTGATTATTTCATTCATTAATCATCAAAAAATGTCACAATTTTCTAGAGCTGGAGATAAGGTCTTCAAATGGCTCGTTTTGTCAAGCCAACAGTTATAAATCTAAAGATATTCAGTTAATCACCATATAAAACAGGGAAAAACATGAAATTCTAACATTTTAGAAGCTGGAACAAGCACATTTTTATATTTCCACTTCGTAAATGCCAATCAATGAATTACTAAATTGTTGGTAATTAATTTTATGACAATCGACTAACTGATTAATTGACTTTTAGTACTAATTATCATATGGCATCTAGTTTATTATGAGTCTGGATTACGTTCTGACTGCAGGTCAACCCTACCGTAGTTTGACTCCAACTAGCCTCAGACCACAGAGTTCAGGTGGACTCAAGTACAGTGTCCTGGTTTGGTTTGGAAAAAGTATTCATTGTACAAAATCTTTACATGAATAGCTCCATGATTCAGAATAAACTGCCAGTGTGAAAGCACCTAAAGACATTGAAATATTTCTTCTAATATTGGTTGTAGGGTTCCATGCTCTTTAGAAGCTAAAAGTTCAGCACCGAGACGCTTCTGTTTGCACATCTGAACAGAATAAAGGCTTTTATCTGACTTTCTGAGTGTACTGGATCTTCTCATCCCCCACTCCCTCCTCCCCCCAAAAAAGAATATCATATTGAACAGTTTCCAACTGAGAGTTTAACTGTTCAATATCAACAGCAGAAATGGCAGCCAAATAATTACATTCTCCAACCCAAAATAAACATCAGCATGCAGTCTCCCCGATCTGCGGTGCAGAAAACTCTGCATTCATTTGGTTTATCTGGTCTGTCATCAAGACATCTCTCTCCCCAGGATTCACACTGAGATCCCCCCTGCCCTGGGCTTGGCTCTGTGTGTGTGTGTGTGTGTGTGTGTGTGTGTGTGTGTGTGTGTGTGTGTGTGTGTGTGTGTGTGTGTGTGTGTGTGTGTGTGTGTGTGTGTGTGTGTGTGTGTGTGTGTGTGTAAAGAGAGCAAGAGTTTGTGTACAGTATGCATGCAGTGTGTGGGTGAGAATATACAGTAAGCGTGTGTGTGTCTATAGTTATGAGTGTGTGAGAGAGGCTGACAGAAGCAGATTCCTCGATGAAACATTCTCTCTCTCTCTCTCTCTCTCACCCACCCCCGTGTACTTCAATGCTGTAACCATTAGACGCTGGAAGCAGAAAGCCAGCTAGCAATTTGTGCCATTATACTGTCAATGCTAATATCAGTAGCCTGCTCTACGTGGATGCATGCATTCTGACCCCTCTGGGCTTACTGTAACACAACAACCACACATGTCAAAACTGCTTATTTGCTGCTGATAAAACAGCCCATTAGTTTTTTTCACTACATCTAAATATCAGTATGTATTTATTTTCCCCCTCAACGTGTGTATGTACATTGCTTTGAGCTTAGTTGTTGTGAGTTTTAAGGTGGGAGGGGATATTTTCTTTATAAGAGTCAGGAAAGCATTTCCTCCTTTTGTGCAGCTACTGAAATGAGAGGCTGAAGGAATAATCAAATAACGGACATGCTGTTGAAATTCAGACACAGGTTCACCCAGTGGCTGTTTTGAATATTAATGCACTGTTTGCTGTGTGTGTGTGTGTGTGTGTGTGTGTGTGTGTGTGTGTGTGTGTGTGTGTGTGTGTGTGTGTGTGTGCGCATGCATGCACGCAACACAAAAGTGAAGAAAAATTACATCAATTCAGAGTCCTTTGAGGCTTTTGTATTATTGACCGAGCTGAATCTGTTCAATCACACATGAATGATCATTCGTGAGAGGAAAATGTAATACCTTGGGAAATCAGAGGTTTGGTCCATTATGCAAATTAGTATCTATGCTTATTGCTCATTCCCATGCATAAATAATAAGCTCCATCTGTATATTGTACTCTTTTCAATGTAATCAGTTCTTAAAAACCTGAATTGAGGGAGGAAGGTCAGGGGGCTTTTCTTAAGGGGGATTTTGAAAAAGAGAAATAGCCATAATATTGACATTTAAATCTTTATGCATGACCTCACTCTGTCGATTCTCATTATTTGGTGTCTGACCTGTGACCACAGCAGCTATTCCACTTGGCCTCCTCTTCGACTTGTGTTAAACCTCCAGTTGATCAGTGTAACATGTTGGGTACCACGACAAGTTGCACACACACACACACACACACACACACACACACACACACACACACACACACACACACACACACACACTTAGTAAAATCACAACACAGAAATTACAAAAAAGGCAGAACATCAGTGGAATAAGCATTATGTCTACAAATCCAGAGCAGACTATACTAACTGAAATGTTCTGCTCTCAACAATGTCCATATAAAGCCATACATCTGACTGACCTCCCTTACTGAGGTGTTGAAGGGAGAGAGCGGATGCGAGTGGCAGCAGAGATGCACGGGGAGTGGACGAAGGGTTAAATGTCTGTGTCAGACACTGGCTGCTGATTACAGAGCCGGAGGTGCGGCAGAGCCTCTGTCACTTTAGCTCAGCCATACAAGATAGAGAAAAAGCTTTTCACCAGATAAAGAGTATGTCAGGGTATCAGCTTTAATGCATCTACAGCGTCAACAATAAGTGGCAAGTGAAATGACTTAAGGAACAGCTGGGCACGCAACCTCTGGGTGAGAAATAAAGATGCTTGCTTTATTCTTGTAATCATTTAATTTAAGAGATACATTGTTTTTTATTGTTTTGGGCAGTTTTTCCTGGATGGTTTAACAATCAAAAATGCTTTCTGAGCAAGTAAGTTCATTCTTGATCTTCAGGAACAGTATCTACAATAAAATAACCTAATATTCATTCTGTTTTAGCTCACTTTTTGGTCTGCTCCTGAGGGAAATATGTAGCTGCTAAATTCTTCACCACTAGTCGCTAATTTAGTATGTCTGTTGTTTGGTATTGAGCAGGTATTGTGTGGTTTTTTAGAGCTTTTTCAGTGAAAACAGCTGCCTGCCGCAGTAAGAAAATGACAATATGTTGGTGATAGTTAACTATAAAGTTTTGGGCTGGACAGCCAAACAGTGAGCTGAAATGTGTATTGACTTAACTCTGGAAAGCAGAGGGGCGCTGCAGATTCAGGTGCTAATTCTTTGTAGGTTCATCACTATGGGTGACATTTTTCATCAATGTTTATTTTACCTGTTTGTTCAATATTCCTTGTTTTTAAAAAAACAACTCATCTTCATCTGAAATGGTCTGATAGACTACCATAATTCCATAAGTGGGCCTCTGAACCAGTAGTCATGGGTAAATATCTGGGGTTTGTCATACCCGCTCAAAACAATGCATTATTTCCGTTTTCTCTTTCCACTGGTGGTGGACCTGATAGTTAAAACAGAAGACACAGTGATGCTGCTGTATGCGAGGCAGGAAAAGCATTAATGTGGATAAAAGCTGTGTGTGTCTGTGGGAGATTGGGCTTTTGTCTCTTAAGTCAGCTACCACTGAGACTTCTGCTTCACATAATGTAATGGCATACATCAGAAAATCCTCAATACATGGGGTGTACAGTCAGCTGCTATGTATGTATGTTTGAACATTTGTCTATATTGTAGCACCATATACTGTATATACCCTCTATGCTAACAGAGATAATGTGTTATTTAAAAACTCACCATAATCCATGAGTCATTATGGGCTCAAATGACTGAATGAATGTAATGGTTTGATTCACCGTGTAATATAATGCCTCACTATAATCCCTTCATTCTCCAATACTGACTACTAATTTAAACAGACACAATGACCACAGCCACATATTATCAGTGAATAACAGCAGGTAACTCTACTATTGTTCATTATGATAATAATAAAAGAAAATCTTTCCACACTCACAGAAATCAGCTCAATGGAGCCCTTTTAGTGGAGACGTAAGAGCATTTAGCAAACATTTATAATATTAGAGCTTAGAGTTGAACTCACTGACATTCAGGGAACATTTCAGGACATTATAGGAAGTAATCTGCCAAACCTGTGCAAACCCGAGTTGAGTTCACTCCCCGTTGGGTCAAACCCAGGACAGCCTCATTATTGAGGTGCAATCTCACTACGACGTCCACTCAACCAACACTTCCAGTAATGATTGCTGGAACGGCTCACAAACGGTTCCTTGCATTTTAAGGTTTTTCTAACCGGCCATATAAACAGGCTGCCAAAACAACATGAGTGTTTGGATGTGAAGCAGTTTGGAGTATTATCCGTTCTCATCTGAGGTATTCCTGGCAGTACAATGTGGCCGCTGCCCTCGGTGACCTCTGGGACCTCAAGGTGTACGCGAGCTCTCCAGGTATCTGTCACGGCTATTTCTAGGCTATAGGTTGCATCGGGTTTTGTCTGGGGTGTTAAACCTCTTAAAACAGACTATTGTTCTGGAGGGTTATCTGAGGGTAAACTCACACCCAACTTTGTGTTCAGTGAGACACTTTTGGATCTTGTAAAGGTCTTTTTACAACTCTATTTCTATTGATATTTTTGAATGCAGTGTGGGTCGACATGGACAACATAATAGTTACAAGTGAGCAGGGTCTATCTAACATCTATGTTACATCTTATAGGTGCATATATTTCGTCATTTATAGATATTCCTTCTGTGCCATTTAGTTTATCCAGGATTTTTACAAGGTGAAATGTGAAAAAAGAGCAATCAACTAATCCAAGAATGTTCATTATTTCTTTAGCAATCTAGCCAATCTGAAAAAACTAAAAGGTCCATCACAAAGAGTAGGATCTCTTATCATACTTTTCTGTGCAGAGCAAAGTGTGTAACCATACACCAAACACAAACTATACCTCAGTGTTTTTACTGTTTCAGACTTTCATAGAGAAAACTCAGGAGCACCTCGATGCTTGATGCATGAAGAAAGTTCAAGGAGACTTTGATTATTTACACCGAAGCATTTAATGAAATCTCGATCGAGGAGATTTAGGATTAAGCATTACAGTTTAACCACAGTGTAGTGTCATGTAGTGCCAAACCAAATCTGAGGATCTGTGTATTTTCTTGTTGTTAGGCATAAAAAAAAAAATTTGTTTGGTTCCGGTTTGTTGTCAGTTGAGGTCATGGGTCGATAGGGAATTTATTTTATTTTTTTCCCAGTGGCAGCAAGGGATAGGTAGGATTTTTTTTGCCTTTACAGTAGCGATGGATACTCAATATTTTCATAACATAGCCTACCTGTTACTACATGTACAGTTGTCGCTTAATAAATTAACCATGTAATTCACGTGCATATTAAGTAGCCACATGTATTTGTTGTGGTCTTATAATACATCCAGAGGTTTACCGCTCCAGCGGAGAGGATGGTTCGTTTAGACAGCTGCTACGTTTACAAGAGTTTGTCCAAAAATCAAGATTCGTTGCAAACTAAGAAACAGTTGTCAGTACAAACTGACATCTTTCATTTTAGCTTGTTTGTAAAGTCGCTATTTGCAGAGTAGAGCTTTGTTTGCTCAGCGCGGTGGACAAGAGTGGACAGCGCATGCAGAGCAGACTGAAATATCGGTTTCTACAAGTTTAAATTAAAAGTGTGTGTGTGTGTGTGTGTGTGTGTGTGTGTGTGTGTGTGTGTGTGTGTGTGTGTGTGTGTGTATGTGTGTGTGTGTGTATATCGCTATTCAGAATCCCGTCTATCTTCCATAATGCAACGCTTGTATCCAAATGAATTGTGTTGTGAAGTTGTCATTAGCTTCGCTGCTGTTAGCCACCTCCATTGAGCCACGGGGACTTGCTGTAACGTTAGAGCACTCTAAAGGGCGTTTACCTTTGTTTTGATCGTGTTTGCTTGCTACGTTGCCATCCTCTTGAACGACATTAAACACAACATATAGTTCATGAGTGGTTTCATCTGCTCTGTTTAACGTGTTGAAGCTCCCCGGCGGCGCAGTAGCGCTGTAGCTGGCCGCCGTGGCCGGTGAGGGCTGGTTGAAGGCGCCGTCCTCACGCTGCTGCTGCCGTAAAACTGGACACGGCAACGTTAAGTGCCGCTGCGGCGACATCGGGTCCTCTTCCAGCATTGCTGGAGGAAAACGGGCATGTTGCATCGCAAGAGTGCTGTACAAAAATGTAATTACAGTTCGCCTTAAACTTTTTATTTGTGTATTTATTTAATTAGTATCAATTCTTCCCCAAGCTCATAAAATAAATTTGGGTCGCACATTAATTGACAGGGTCGGTCGGAAACCGGAACCAAACAATTAATTTTGTTAGGCCTTATCAGTCCACTCTAGCTCTCTCTCTGGAATAGGGTATCTGTGGGTGTATGTGTTTGTAAGTAAGGTGTGTGTGGCACCTTTGGCCTTTTTCCATTTGATTTTCAAAAGGAGATGGTCCCGGAAAACAACTTTTCCCTTATCATGCAGCTGCTTTAACTCCTGCAACTCAAAGACGGCCATTTTCACACATACCTTGTTTGGTCCGGACTTTCAGACAAACCAAAATTACAGGTGTGAAACCTCCCCCAGACCACGGTCCAGATCAAAAGACCAAATTTTGGTCCGATAACAAGAGATGGTCTCAGTCCGGACCAAACTGAACCATGGTCCGGTTCGTTTATAGTGTGAAAGCATTTTTTGGATAGTTCAGACTTTCGGACCAAATACAAGAAGCTCTGGCAGGCTCTCCTTGTGTTACAAGACCGGGGAAGATCCTTTAAGGAATAGCTCGTGCTTAGTGAGACAGAGTGACGGTGAATATGCTCAGAGAAGACAGCTGTCGGCTATCAGAGCAGAGAATACATCAGCAGTTTATTTGTTAAGTGGTAGTAAATTTACAGTGTAGGTTTCAGTTTGTCTCTGAATAAATGCTCCAGAAAGAAAGTTCCCGTGTCTTGCTTCTCAACATCACAACAAAACAAAAAGAGCCGCGGCAGTAGGGGAGAGCAGCAGTCAGTTGGAAAAACTCCGACAGAGAGAGGATATGAGAGGACGGGGAAGCCCGTCAACAAACCAATCAGTTATAAGTATCTGGAGACACAGCTCACGTATGTGATGACGGCAGGACATAGGTTTGTCACGTATAGATCTGTAGTGCACTTGCATAACTGCAGTGTGAAACCAAAACTTACCGGATCAAAAGTATACAATGTAACAAAAACATGAACCTTGGTCCGGACCTTGGTTTGGACTTTCATGTGTGAAAACGCCCTTAGTGATGGAGAATGGCTGAATAGAACTTAACCTGTTACCTGGGAGTGACCTCTATGTTACCAAAGTTTTCCTCTTGTCTAATCTTAACAACTACATGGCTTTTCAGGATATTCCACCTCAGGCTTGTTTATTGTTGGTTTATTAGTATTAAATACCGTGAGACAACTGTTGGATCAGAACATTTTATTTTTGCAAAGAGCCAACTTTTGGTGCAGTGTTGCCTCACAACCATGGTGGTCTGTGTAAACCTAGAATATTACTGCATGCCATAGGGGAGAAAACAAAGATTCACAAACTGCTGTGTTTTAACTGCAGTTTTGTCATCCATTACTGTCCCGTGTCATGATTTTCTTTCTTCATTTTTGAAATTCCCACCAGGCTATTTGTCGTTGTGGGTAGAAGCTATTTTAAATCCAGGGTCAGGCGGATGATGACGAGGAATGTTTCCAAGAGAAACCAACTGAGCCCAGAGTGGGGTGTTAAAGCAAATCCAAACAAATAATGCTGGCTTGTGTCTGGGAGATACTGTCCCGTCTGTCTGCATCACAGACACCAAATAGTCGACAGGATATGTCTCCTAAACCCCGGAGCCAAAACAAGTCCAGTTATTCTGCATGAGTCACAGTCCCACTACCAAGGAAAACCGAATTTGAGTGCCAAAGCACTGATGCGTTGACAGATGAGGTCTTCGTGTAGCCTGCAGGCAGCTCAAACCTTGATGGAGCTGCGAGTGTTGGGAGCTTCTGTGGAACTATTCCTGGAGGGCTTTTTCTGGCCTCAACTGCGACAGCTATTGCATCTCTGTGACATTTAACAGTTAAACTCAACACCCAATCCTCTCAAGTCGCTTGATTAAAGAAAAACTCTGACTAGTAGAGATGCCGCTCAGGGACAGCAAACTTGAATCGAAAGTGGGGCTGTGACTTAAGCTTATTTCCATAATCAATTAATCCTCCTTTTTTGATTAATCGATTAATTGTTCAGTCCATGTAATGTCAGAAAACTGTGACAAATGCCCAAAGAGGCATCTTCAAATTGCTTGTTTTGTATGACCAGCAGTCTAAAAGCTATGGTATTCAAAAACATATCCACAACAGTTAATAAATTAACCTTGTCAACTGCAGTTTCGGGGTTGAAGAATACACTTTTGATCTCAACTTTTACGTCAACATAGATAAGAAAGTGGTGGTGGTGGGGAGATTGTTTTGTCAACTAAAGATATTTAATTTACAATGATATTAAACCAAAGAAACAATCAAATCTTGACATTTAAAAAGCGGAAAACCGGAGATACTGTTGATTAATTTTCTGTCAACTAATTGATGCTGCAGAGACGTCCCGGCCTACACATCCTATCCTACAGACTACAGAAAACATCTTTGTTTGGTACAGATCCTCACTATAAAAATCACACTATAAATCATTTTAATTTTTTTAAGATTTAATATTAGTCAATGAAAATGAGAATAATGATACAAACATGATCATTCCCTTCAATATCGTGAATCATAGTGCAATCGCAATATCAGTCCAAAATAATCGCAATTCGATATTTTCCTCATATCGTGCAGTCCTACATACGTTGTCCTACGGGTTGCTAGTGCTATACAAAAATTAGCAATACCACGAAACATGTTGTTTTGCTAATTGGCAATTTGCTATTAGTCATGAAAACTTCGTTTGATGTACCAATGCACACAATATTTACCAAAAAAATTGCTTCCGCAGATTAGATGTGGAGTTATTGAATGCTGCCAGTTCAGTCACCTTTGGCAGGCACATCTGGCATTGCATGATGATACTATTGGCCCTCTTGAATTTAAATGAAAAACAGTCTTTCAAATGTGAATGATAAGTGCATCACCGCATATTTTTTATTTTAGTTTTTTTACTTTTTGCTCACGGAAGTTACAGGAGAACAGATATTGTGTGATATGAAATACAATGAAAGCAATAATCATTGTGTAGTTATCCTCATCGACTGACTTCTATCCAGCTGTGCTGCGACGCCTCTGCCCTTGGCATTGTCGGCAAACCTTTTTTTTTTTCTTTTTACTTTATTGACAACAGAGCTTTCTTTCACTGCAGTGGTTCTGGGCGCGATTTTCTTTCTTCCTTTCGTTTTTCATTAGTCAAAGTTTTTTTACTCACTAACAGATGGGATTTGTATTGTAGCGAAATACAATACTTAACTCAAAACGTAATCAAGTACATTTTAAATTACCGATTTTAAAAACTACTTGAAAAATACAAAATACACAACTAAACCACTCAATACAGTAACGTGAGTAAATGTATTTCGTTACTTTCCACCTCTGGCACTCAGCTGCTTTTCCTGTTGTCAAATACAAGATTTTATCAATTGATACATAACCCTAAATATCTAGTCTCACATGCAGCATCAAGTGAGCTAGATTTATTCATGCACCATTACATGGAAACAAGACCTTTGTAGATCTGCATTTTATTTAAAAGGGCTCTAAAAATGTTCATCCCCCAACTGACTGAGACGTTGATTGTATAATGAATTCAAGTTAATAGGCTCCAGTAGCTGTCTCGTTAGCTGTCGCTCCCTCACTGTATGCATATATTTACCACCAAGCAAAAAATAATGAAGAAAGAATCGCCCTGTTAAATTCCCATTTGGTCAAGAAACTCTCCTATCAGCTGCTGGATGATACTAATTGCTGGGGTGTTTTGACGTGTTATAATTACCCCTTTTCACCATCTCTACGCAGTATGTGGTTAAAACTTGAGAAAATGTATAAGGTTTATTTTCCCGTCACGTCCATTGTTTTGATATTAGTTGCTTATTCAAACTGGAATGAAGCTGAAGCAGTGAAGCTAGTGGAGGTTTATTTACAGGTATATCAACATTCTGCAGAAATATCAACTAAAAGTCCTACTACAGTAGATTGTCCTAAACTATGTGCTGGGCTGCCATTTCTACCAGGAATTATAGAAGGTGTATATAAAAAGAAGTTAAATCAGAGTTATTAATCTGGTTGGATTTGGAAGGATTCTCAGACAAATTCCTCTCGTATCATCCAATCTACCTTTATAATCCAAACTGATAATGAATTAAGCGTGTGAGACAAAATGAAGCAGGATGCCGAATGGTTTCCATCAACATGACAGCTCTCAGCAGGTAAACACAGCAAGCCAGCACCAGAGTTTGATTACAGCTTTTCTCTCATCTTCTGTTTGTCGTAAGCTAACAAAGCATTACCAGTCAAAAATAGATACAGGCCACCCATGCAGCAAGGTGGCTGCACTGCACAATAGCTGAGACCATTATGTTGCCGTATTTGCCAAACTCTCCACAACAAGCTCTATGGCAACCCTGCTGTTATTCTCTCTTTCAGATCAACTGTATTAATTTCCTGTACACTACATTGTGGGTGCTAATGACTATATGTTACATTCATTCTTAGATCTTCTGTGACTTAAAACGTCTCCCAAGCAACATGAAGCCACCAGACCAAAACACGTTGCTGCCTCTGGGCTTTATTTAGAATATTTGATCTCGAATATTTATTCAGGTGACTGATTATATAAACCAAAGAGGAACCTCTGTTCATCAGTCAAATTTATTGTATTTCTGCAGCTCTGAGCGCTAGGTGATACAGTGCAAATGAATAAGCAGTTATTACCCTGACAGTGCTTCATCAGTTTGTAATGGAAAGATACCTGGGCTGTGCCAGTTTGTAGCAAATAGTAGAAAGAGGAAAAAAACTGGAGACATTCGGTTGGGACCTTTTATGGGTAGTTGTTAGGGCTGTGCAATTAACTGAATATCGATTTCTTTTTTTTTTTTAAACATTTGTTTATTGATTTTTCAGTGACATAACAAAATCAAAAGGTAACATTTCGGGAGTCAAAACAGTGTCAAGTACAACAAGTAGAAAAAAATAAATAAATAAAAAAAATAAAAATTAATAATAAAAAAAAAAACCAAGAACAAATACACAGAACAAAACAAAAACCAAAATGGTCACCCACTGCTAATTAAAAGCCCAATACATTCACTTACACAAAGATAAACAAAAAACATCCCAGCATGCTACAAATTCACACAAGAGAAAACTCACAATAAATAGACAATCAGGGTGGCTACTCTGGAATAGCCGTAAAAGTCAATCCCTCAACATGTGCAAAAAATGGACCCCAAGTTCTATTAAACTTTACAAGAGAACCATGTATCGAGCACCTAACTTTCTCCAACTTCACAAACTGAAGGATGTCCCTGATCCAAGATGAGTGAGAAGGTGGCGCAGGAGATTTCCACCTCAATAAAATCAAACGTCTAGCCAATAAGGAGACAAAGGCTACAAAATCAGACTTATATTTAGGAAGCTGCAAAGTAGGAGGTAAAACCCCAAACAAAGCCGTACATGCTGTTGGATCAAATTGAACCCCTGTACAAACAGAAATAGAATTAAATATCTGTGTCCAAAAATTAAGTAGTGAAGGGCAAGACCAAAACATATGGACATGGGTAGCTGGAGCCTGATGACATCTTATGCAAATGGGATCGACATCATTATAGATTTTGGAAAGCCTAACTCGAGTGAGATGGGCGCGATGTAGAATTTTGCACTGTGTCAGACCATGTCTAGCACAAATAGACGAGGAGTGAACCCGACGCAAAATGGCATCCCACAGCTCCTCCGAGATCCCCTCCCCTAGATCCTCCTCCCATTGGGTTTTAATTTTATGCTGCGGGGTAAGCTGCAAAGAATAGATAAGATTGTATAAACGTGATATAGCACCCTTAATGGTAGGCATTGGAGTTAAAAAGGAGTCAATTAGAGCGGCTTCTGGGAGACTTGGGAAATTGGGGCTAAGATTGCAGACAAAACTACGAACTTGAAGATATCTAAAAAAATGCTGTCTAGGCAAATGGAATTTCTCAGAGAGTTGCTGGAAGGATGCAAATGTACCAGCAATATACAAGTCCCTAAATGTCTTGATGCCGTAGTCCGACCACAAAGAAAAAGCCCCATCAATTAAGGAAGGATGAAAAACAGGGTTAGCTGATAAAGGTGCTAGGAAAGAGAAGGTCTGTAGACCAAAGTAGCGTCGAAATTGCTTCCAGATTTTAAAAGTGGATTTAACTAAGATATTATTGCAAAAAAGGGAGAGAGAAAAGCTAAGAGGAGCGTGGATGAGAGCAGTCAACGAAGCAGGTTTGGCAGAAAACCTCTCCATACTCAACCATGTAGGAGGAACTGGTGCCCCCTCCAGAGAAATCCAAAGCTGAATTACTCTAAGGATGGAAGCCCAGTAATAAAACCTCAAGTTAGGAAGGGCCAAGCCCCCGAGGGATTTAGGTCTCTGCAACAGCTCCTTTCGCAAACGAGGGACCTTCTTGTTCCATATAAACTCAGTGATTGATTTGTCTAATTTATGAAAAAAAGACTGAGGGAGAAAGACAGGTATGCACTGGAAGAGATAAGACATTTTGGGGAGGATGTTCATCTTAACCGAATTAACCCTGGCCACAAGGGAAAGAGGCAACAGTGACCACCGTTGAAAGTCCATCCGTATCTGATCTAACAAAGGGGCAAAATTATAATCAAACAAATCTTCAAATCGGTCTCTAATCTGGATACCAAGGTATTTAAAGCCAAATGGAACAATTTTGAATGGGAAACCCTGAGCAGCATTTTGGGCACCTTGATTTAAAGGAAACCGCTCACTCTTGTCTAGATTTAGTTGATAGCCTGAAATCCGACCAAATGAACTAAGGATGTCAAGAGCAGCTGGAACTGAGACAGAGAGATTGGACACATATAGTAATAAGTCATCGGCATAGAGGGAGACCTTCTGTTCAAGACCATATCTTGTTATTCCAGTGATGCGTGGCTCTGAACGAAGCGCAACAGCCATGGGTTCAATAGCAACCGCAAATAGAAGAGGACTCAGAGGACAACCCTGACGAGTGGAGCGGTGCAACGGGAAATAATCTGAATGGGTGTCATTAGTTCTGACTGAAGCCACAGGGGAAGAATAGAGCAACTTAATCCAAGAAATGAACACCTGGCCAAAACCAAATTTCTCCAAAGTGTAAAAAAGGTAATTCCACTCCACTCTGTCAAAAGCCTTCTCCGCGTCTAATGAGATCACGGCTTCCGGCCCCATAGACGTAGAAGGATTATAAACAACATTAAGAAGTCGTCTGAGATTAAAGAACCCATGCCTATTCTGGACAAAACCTGTCTGATCAGGAGAGATTATCAAAGGCAAAACTGATTCCAGTCGCAGAATTAATAATTTGGACAGAAGTTTTACATCCACAGATAAAAGACTAATTGGACGGTAACTTGAGCAGGACAGAGGATCCTTATTCTTTTTTAAGAGTAATGATATGGAGGCCTGATTTAGAGTCTGAGGTAATTTAGAAAGAGTAAGAGATTCATTGAACATATCGATCAAAACTGGTGCCAATTTGTCAAAAAAGGTCTTGTAAAACTCGGTCGGAAAACCGTCCGGGCCTGGACATTTTCCAGACTGCATAGAAAATGTCGCCCGTTTAAGGTCATCTATGGTGATCGGGCCCTCTAACTGCTCAGCAGTATCAGCATCTACCCTAACCAACTCCAGTGAGTCAAAAAAACTATCCAGGGCTGACAAATCAGATCCAACCTCAGACGTATATAAAGAGGAGTAAAACTGTTTAAACTGATCATTAATCTTTTCAGGATCGGTTGTGACGCCAGAAGGAGTATGAAGTTGTGAAATCTGCTGAGAGGAGGAAGCCTGTCGAAGCTGATGGGAGAAAAGTTTGGTCGCCTTATCCCCAGATTCATAATAACAATATTTAACTCCAGGTCTAGTAGAAGAACGATCTAATACAGGATTAAGCCAACAGTTGAAGTCACCTCCCATAATGAGTAGATGTGTGGACATGTCAGGTAACTTGGCGAACAATTGATGGAAAAAATTGTCGTCATCCCAGTTTGGACCATACACATTAGCCAGAATCACAGAATTACTATACAGCTGTCCCGTTACAAACACAAACCTCCCATTGGGGTCAGCTATAACCTCAGAGCACACAAAAGGAACCGATTTGTGAATCAAAATTGCAACACCCCTAGATTTACCAATTAAAACTAGAATGAAATATTTGACTGACCCACCTCCCCTTTAATCTGATATGGCTGGAAGAATTTAAATGAGTCTCTTGAAGGAAAACAATATGGGCACCTAATTGTTGAAGATGGTGAAGAACTTTGCTACGTTTAATAGGCTGATTCAGACCATTACAGTTCCAGCTAACAAATTTGAGTCCTGTCCCTGATTGTCGTGGCATCCTAGACGGCTGCATGCTAGTCAAGTATTAGTGTACACTGCAGCGTGGAATGTATAACAGTCACAGAAATAAAATAAAACATGGGCGACCTGACTAAACAAAACACAAAACCCACAGCAAGGGAAAAAGGGAGAACACCTCACACACCCACCCACCACCCCACAAGCCGAAGCGTCTTCCCAAACAAGACGCGAGCAAATCCCACCAACTACCAAAAACATCCTAACACGCTCCGTTAACAGCACAAACCAGTAGTGCTCATGCGAGTTTGTAACAATGCATAAAATAATATGTAAACAAACACAGTAGCAAAATATGAAAAGTGACTCAAGTCCAAGAGAAAGAAATTTAAAGCAGGGCAGCTTACCAACAGAGAACGGGTAAAATGTACCCCCAGTTTACCAAACAAACTGCCAACCGCTTTCAAACTGTAGCTCCAGAAGAGACACCAGACTTTAGGTTCACCTTGACAAAGTCCATCGCAGTGGCTGGGTCCTCAAAAGCATGTGTAGCTCCACCGGGAAGAGTGATCCTCAAAGTCACGGGAAACCTCAATCCAAACTTCACTCCAGGACATGAATGTAACAGACGTTTAACGTCCGTGAATGCAGCACGTTTCTTCGCAACCGACGAAGTATAGTCAGGAAAGATAAACAGTCTTTTGCCTTGGTGGAGAAGAGGAGCGTCGCTGGCCCGGCGTAAAATGTCATTCCTCACATGAAAAAAGTGCACACGAATCACAAAGGGTCGGGGTGGTTTACCATCACCGGGCTTGGATCGGAGAGTGCGATGCGCACGATCGAGCAGGGGTAACTCATCCAGGCCGAGGGAGTCCATCAGCATCTGGGCAATAAATTCGGTTGGGCGCACACCTTCGGTCCCCTCCGGCACACCTACCAACCGTATGTTGTTCCTCCTCGCTCTACCCTCCAGGTCCTCACATTTATCGGTCAGCAGTTTAACCTCGGCTTTCAGCGTGGAAACTGTTGAATCCAGTGAAGTTAGCAGGTCACTGTGGTCAGTGCACACGCGCTGCAACTCCGTAATAGCTTGATCATGGGAGCTAAGTTTTTGTTGCATCGGTTCAATGGCGTGCCTAAGCTCCTCTCTTACCGAAGAAATCTCCGCTCGAAGCTCGCTAGACAGCGAATCTATTTTGCCACAAATGTCTCCTTTCAACTGGTCTAACATAGCCCGGAGGTGATCCAAATTGGGCGCACTCTCGGGGTCCGTGACCACCTTCGGCGGAGATGCGGGCTCAGTCAAGGGAGAGGCCTTAGCACGGCCTGTGCGAGCCGAGTTTCCACGTGCAGCTGCCATTGTCGGTTGAAATTCCTGACCAAAAACTTGTCACAATTGTGCACCGGTCAAGCTAGTAAAAAGAAACTGTGTTAAAAAGTGAAAATAAACACAAACTCGCGGAGCAAAAGGGAGACACGTCCTACATGCTCGATGTCCAACAGCGCCCCCCTGAATATCGATTTCAATTACGATTTTGGCTCCCAACGATCACCAAAATAGTATAATCGAGAAAAAACTATTTTTTTGCCATGTTCTGTTTTGCAAGAATTATTTTGTCTTGTGTTCTGAATGACACACGCATGCGCACATCCGCACATCCGCACGCGCACATCCGCCCCTCACGAAGCCAGTCACGGAGGCAAGTCGTGTGCATATCATCCGCTGAAATTTAAAAACTCAGCGTGAGTAAAGATGGCAGCAGCGTTTGCTGAGCAAAAAAAGACAAAACCAACTCAGTTGTCTGGGAACAGCTAACGTTAGCTAACCCTGCGGTCCCTCTGCCTTTGCCCCCCCGCTGTAGTAGACGTTGTATTCCCCCGACACGCTGTATTCACTTACGGTTTAAAACTTATTCCAGTTTAGTGGGGGTGCATAGGCATACTGCTCAAAACCAACATGAAAAAACATAGTAATGTTCCCTCAGCATTTAGTTTTGTTGTTAAACTGTGTGTACATGAGCAGGGACGTTAACCTGTTTCACGTAACGTTACTCTAAGGTACCGTCTATGTGCTGGATTTTTCCTAAGGTTAGCTAGCAAATAAGCCCCCACTGACGGCGACATTATTGTTGATATTTTGGCACAATCTTTAGTAATGACAGTAGTAGTGGTCATAGTGAGTGAACATGTGATGTGAGATGCACATTGTGTTATGTCTGTGGAACTGTTCATTAGCTGTGTAACGTTATTTGTGATATCTGTAAAGCTGAACCGACTCACAGTGGTAAAACTGTGAGATAAAGGACACTAACAGATTATACCCTGGACACTATGTTAATGAGTAATCGTGTTAAATAAACGTGATTTCAATATTGACCAAAATAATCGTGATTATTATTTTTTCCATAATCGAGCAGCCCTAGTAGTTGTGTTGTTATGTTACCTGAATAATCAACGCATGATTGACATTTCTCTTGTTACTTTGAATACCTTTTTTGTATCTTCATTTGGATTTAGACTATTTAGATTTAATATACATAGTCTTTGTAGTTTACTTTTAGACTTGTTCTTGTGACATACACAACTCAAACCTCTGACGTGTGCTGTACTACATATTTACTAACCATCCAGGGCACTGCCTCAGATTGCCACTCACCAACTCTCTGACAATGCACTGCATTCAATTCAGCTCTCTGTCGCAATGATAATCATTAGATCCCAGCTCTAAATCTCCCAACATGAGCTCATATCCTAATGGAGCATAGTGGGCCTTCTGAGTGAAGCTCTAATGCCATCAAAAGTGAATGAAACCCAATTTATTATGATGACAGTCAAAGGGAGCATCAATTAGGCGCAGGGCTCGTTGCAGCAGAATACTGATCAGTAGGCTATTTGGATACGAGCCCATCAGCAGATATGAGATGCAGTCACTTAGCTAACGCACACTCATTCCCCGTGTGAAGTCTCATCTCTAAACTGTACTTCACTCCGGATGCTCATGAACTTGTGTGTTTTAGGGTGATTGATAACACACATTAACATGGATTAAGACCCAGCATAGCAACAGCGAGTGTATTTGTGTGCTCTGAGGAAAACACAAACCTAATAATGAGGCGCAGAGGGTGCATAAATATCCAGCTACTATCATCCGCAGGAGAAAAAAGGTTATGTGAATACTCAAAATAACAGGCCATTTATTAATATGGGTCAATAACCCAAACAGAAATACAAATATAACACTGGGTCAAAAAAACACTTTTTTTGGTTTATGATTCAACAGAAATATTACATTGTTTCTGGTTCAGAATAATCACATATTGGTATGGCTTAATAACCCAATTCAAATAATATAAGATTAAAAAACTGGGTCAAAATAACATTTGGGTTTTTATACTCATGGGTACCGGCTCGGTAGTAGATTGACCCAGTACTGGGTACAAATGATTTAATGTGCATATTAACATATCATAGACTTTGAAGTTAATGTTTTAACAAAAATAAGACATGGACAAGGATGTTCATGAGATGAGGCGCAGCATATCACTGTGTAATCTCCAAATGGCCCAACAGCTTCCACTGCTTTTTCCCCTCATCAAACCTCTGACAGATTTGGGTCTGCTGTGCGGTGATGAAAAGTGTGCCGTTAGATTTACAGTGGCTGCTGCAGTAATTGGTCACTTAATATTTCCTTCTTCTCTCAGACAACAACAGTAAGTAACATGTAGACAAACAAGCTCTGTGCGCTTTTTTTTTTTTTTTTTTTAAGACAATTCCTCTCATACAGTAACAGCCATTTACTCAGAGTGGTAACACTGGGTGTCATGGTCTTTATGTATATTTTAGTTTGATCTCAGACATAAACAGCAAGTAGCTCCATCTGTGTTGAACGCCTGTTCAGCTAGGCAGTATGTTCTATTTTCAGTCCAGGGAGCGGTGCACTGTACTATGTTGTGCATTCACAGTACATGTTCTGCTTCACTGCCATCGGGCTCATTACACAAATCCTTCACATTAATTTCTTTGCAAACAAGCCAAGCACTGTGATGAAGTGAACCTTGCCCTTTTGCAGTATACAGCAAAGTCAGTAATGTGACAATGTTGTTACTCCTGTGAGAAGGAAATAATTTATATAAAACCCTTGTAAAAAAGAAAAGTTTTCAGGGGGACTTGATAGGATGGGAATCCCTCGTCGTACTGCTCATGTTGTCATCTGACAGTACACTGAAGCTCTCACCAGAAGTAAAAAGCGAGGGAAAAAAACATTAAAAAAAGGCCACTCTAACAAGCCTCCTGGGACCTCAGCTGCCTGGCTTTCTGAAGAGAGAACAGCTTGTTTGATCAAAATGCTTTTAAAGCTTCCAACAGAAACAGCTTGCTGTGCTCCACGTACATATTCTGTCCACGCGGTCCATAGTTACGGCTTTGTATATTGGTTTGGTTAATACGCAACCATCAGCCCGTGCTGTTTGGATTACGTAAAACACGTGGCAACAACGTGGCAACAAGTAGAAGAGCAGTAACTAACACAGCAACTGAGAGGGAATGGGATTCTCCAAGGTGTTTAAACAACTTTAGTTTCCTCCAATATATTTGTTTGTCCATGGAGGCTCAATTAAACAGGCACATATTTTTTCAGTAATGCTTGACTTCACATTCATACACACCACATGTATAACCAGTTAGAGGCTGCTCACCCTGAGTACACTCTATTCTCTTTGGGGTGTTGTTCAGGGAATCTGAAAAGGAAGTACAGGTCAACACGGGTCCTCTCAGTTATAGGCACAGGGTCCAAATTAGATTCAGTCTAATCGGGTCAGGTATGATACCATTTTATTGCTGCAGGTCTTGGGTCTGTGTGTCTATATGTGTAATACCAAGTGTCCCCTTCAGATCAGGTGTCTTTTTGTGGGGGGAAAGTATTTATGCACGTTGGGTTTAGGTAAGTTTCTAATGAGTTTTGGATATAGGGTCCTAATTTCTGGACCTGTGAAGACCTCTAATTTGGGCTAATTGGCTAATTTGCATTACCCAACTTTTGCAACCTTCTGAAACTGATAAGCTGCAGCCACATTTCCTGCTTTCTGCATTGATTAGCCAGGTGTGAAAGCTGTGAAAATGTTCTTCTTTCTCCACATTCTTCACAGCCTACTTGAATTGAACCTCACCGATCAACTCCGTATTGGCAGCAATAAAGATGGCGTACTTTCAAATAGGGCTGCAACCATTGATTATTTTCATTATCGATTAATCACACTATTCTAGAGCACAGATGAAATCATTAAATATGGTGTGTCGTCTGACTAACCTTTACTGAAAAATATATAAAATTCACTGTAATGTAAGACCAAAAGAGAAACTGGACTCCTCACATTTTTGGTATTTTTGCTTGAAAAATGCATTGCATGTCATTGCAGATCTACTTAGAATTCAGGCAAAATCTGGACCAAGTTATGAACAACAGTCAAACGAACACTTCCCATACCTCATAGCTGGTATTCAACACATAGTGAGAAAGTAGCTACCTGTGTGCGACCTGTAAATACGTGGTCGCTCGTTGCTGATCTCTTGCACCACAGACTACTTCAACTTTATCATCTCCTCCTCACTATGACGGCCACATTATCACCACAACTTCAAAAGGTAGCGGCTCCATAAAAGTATAACTTTGCATTTCTGACCTGGTGAATGAGGATTGTGGGTTCACGCAAAACAAAACTTTCCGATTTCTTAGCGACACACTTGGCACGGAAAAAAGCTTGAAGATAGTTCAGAAAAAAGACAAACCGTAGACGGTGGTTAAGCAACATTAAACTGGATTTGATCCACCATTACATTCTTTTTCATACCAAGACCAAAGAAGAACATTGATGCTCTTCTACACTTCTTGTTGCTCCTTATACGTGGGTTTTTATTCTGCTGTCAGCTGCTGTTAGCTCAATAACTCAGGACTTGAGTTTTGTTAGACTTTCCATGCAGCTTCTACAGAGAGGATGTTTAACTTTCTCTGCACAAACTTGCAGCTAAAGCCCTCAGCTGTCTTGGGGTCATTTCCAAAGGCAGATCTGATGGTACTTTAGTTGAAAAGGAATTTATGTCATACATATTGGAGGTTTAGATGTTATGGTTTTGAGGAGTAAATACTATCTTTTATCATCCAATGCTGGGTTCCCCATCACATGGGGCTGCCACTGATAACAGCTTCAAAGTCATATTCAACCACAAGGTGTTTCTCACATTAACTTTGTAAAAGCACAGCTAAATGCAAATGGTTTATTAACAGAGTTTGTAATAAATTACCATACAATTCACTTTTAACTAACATGGACAGGGACCATTATGAGCAATTTCCTCCTACACTATTAAAGAAATAATGAACCAGCATGGATAAGCTAAATGTGCCGCCGCCCCATTAATCTCACCTAGCATCAGTGGACGGATGGCTATGACACAGCTTTGAATGGTAACTGGACAGGGACAGAGTTCATGAACTCCCATGATGCATAATTTACAAGCAAACTGCTTTTCAGCACTTCTGCAATCAAAACTCTGTACACTGTGCTGGAGGAGCAAGTTCTGTGTAATTAATTTAATGTTTGGTAAAAACAACACTTTCTCTAAGAACACCATAATTTTAGTGCATTTGTAGCATTTGTCTTTACCGCTAAGTAGCCTATTTATATGCTGGCTATTAGATGTTTTTAAATCTCAGTTCTCAACGGGATAAACTGATAAATAAGACAGATTTTTGTTAAACATTCATAAGAGAAATATATTTATTATCCATTTGTAAATTACAGACTCGTAAATTAAACTATTATAATAATACTATTATTTTGATGATGCTTTGCAACCGCTGTTCCCATCCCTCGGGCTTGGACCCCTAATTAATGTCCAGGCCATCCTGTTATGTAAACCTAAGCACAGATTTCGGAAGGCATCATGGGAGCTCACTGCCAGACAAGCTGTCCACACAGTATGGTGGAACTTCCAGAAATCCAAATCAAATCTCTTAATCTTTCCTCTCTCTGCTTGTCTTGTTCCCATCAGGAGTCCTGACTCCCAGCAGCAGCCATGTGAGAGGAGCTGTCAACATGCAAAGGATGCCCACGCCTAGCTAAAGCAGAGCAGCCCCCCCCTCCCTACCTCCCGCTCCCTCCCTTCTTCCCACTTGAGGACGAGAAGATGACTATCACCAACCGGCAGTCCTTCAATGTCCTGACGGTCATCTTCCTCCTGCTGTCCACTGCAGGTCTGTAAAGTTTAATGTGTGCTTATCAGCGAGTCTGCCTGTCTGGCCCTCGAAAGTTCATCTTTATTTCATTACAGGAGCCTCCAGGCACTCATACAAGAGTTTTCATATATATATATATATATATATATATATATATATATATATATATATATATATATATATATATATATATATATATATATACATATATACACATATATATACATATATACATACACAAATATATATATACACACACATATATATATACACACACATATATATATATACACATATATATATACATATATATATACATATATATATATATATATATATATATATATATATATATATATATATATCTCAATAAATAAATAAATATGTACTGTATGTAAATGTTTACATACAGTATGTATGCTTGGAGCAGTTTCTACAAACCTAGGATGCTCCAAAATGTGGGTCTCAGTCCAGAGCCACTAGTGTCATGAACTAAATACAGGAAACAACACAGAAAGATACCATTTTATGGATAAAAGGAGAAACACGCTCACATCTGATGGCCAGAAGTGAAGTCAGAGACACTTCCCTTAGAGTTAGAAACATTTATTGCCAAAATAAAAGTGTACTTGGCAGGAAAAGCTCTGAACCTCAGGGTGCTCTCTAAACGAGGCGAATGTGTGAATAGAGCACATTATAACCCTAAAAGATACAAAGAGAAGAACCAAGCCAACACAAATCTTGGAGATATGGAATATACATTATTCACAAGGGAAAATATGCCAACTCAAGTTTAAAAATGACAAAATAGGGCGAGAGGGTGATTGCGTGTTGGAGGGCAAAATCAGCAGCTAACAGGAACAGGTTGGAATAATCCCATAATAATCATCAGAGTGAGAGTGTGAACGATGTTACCAACTGCCTCATTCAAGAGCAACTTAACAACGTTTTAACTTCAAGATATATAATGCATTCAAAGCCTGATAGAGACAGGATGTAATACCTGGATTTCCACCCTTTCTACACCACCGATTCATTTTCCGATAGGTCTTCTCTGGAATAAGGAAAACAACTCAATCAATGATAATACTGTGACTGTACATCTAACCTCTAATTTGGAATTTGGAAAAGTGGATGAATTATTTATTTTGAATTTATTCTTATAAAATATTAGTTGTAGTAATTTAATTGGTGATGTACACACATACATACAGCAAGGTGATATATAGCCTATATAGTAGGGCTGCAACTAACAACAATTTAATATCAATTAATCTGCCATTTTTGGGGTTAATTTATCAATGAGTTAGTCTTTAAAATGTCAGAACCAAAGTGACATTACATTTGTTGTGTTTGGCCAACAGCCCAAAACTTAAACATATTAAATTTATAATTATATAAAACAGAGAAAATTAGCAAATACTCACACATGAAAAGATAGCACAAGCGAATGTTTGGCATTTTTGCTTGATAAATTGTCAAAACTGTTGTTCTATTGATAAGCTGACGGCATGCAGTGTGTTTCAGAAGAAAGATGAAAAACTGTAGGTCTGAGTGGAGCCATACGTAAGTAATAATAGGATCTGTGAGCACCTACTGATGTTGCTTGTTGTTGGGGAGTGGGAGAGAGCGAGAGACATGGCAGTTTTCAGACCACAGATTGTAAACATAACATGTAATGCAAGAGCCAAGCTGTTAACTGTATCCTACATTTCAAGAGGTGTTAATGAAATTAAGCAGGTGGGTGTGTTTACAACTGTATGGTTTCCAGAACCAGCTGTTGTTCATTTGAGAAGCCAGAGACTTCCCATGAACTCTTCTCTTTCCAAATCTTTGTCTTGCATCGTTAGGACTTTATGGTCCACTTACAATGTTAAGGGCGTCTGTTTCCTCATTGCCAGTTCATGTACCCACAAACTGCTGACCCTTCCTTTACGTGCGAGGAGTTATGCGATATAAATAACATGACTTGATTGCAGAACCGTTGTACAGCCAATGCAAAGGTCAAATGAAGAGGTTTTCTCTCGCTACATAAACCAGCCTTCACTTCTAATCCTACGGTGTCCTTCAGCACCGCCTCATTTCACCCCCTCTTCTGCCACAGGTTGTCGAAAGGAAGATGGCTGGCCACACCGAGCTCATTATAACCTGAAAGAGCTCTCGCCTTTCAAATGGTGATGTGTCCCTGCCTGAGATTACTGAAAGACTTCTATCATCCCGCAGCATAAGTGGACCTTGAACTAAATCACAGCACACTTTTACTGCCAGATTTTTAGGCTGCACTGATGAAAGGAAACACACAAGATAAAGACAAATCAGTTACAGTACAAAAGAACCAATCTCGATGCACTTCACATCAAACTGCATAATGTGATTTACGCTTAGACTGAGAATGATCAAGCATAAAGAAATCAAAGAGGTTTAAAATATTACAGAATCAGTAAATAACATAAAAATAAAGCTAGATTCATACATCAGCATGGCTGATATCATCTGATTTAGCTTTTAGCACCCGGAAATTGAATCAGCGTATCGCATTTCTTGTAGTTAAAAAATGACAAAGATATATTTACGGTAATTTAGAAACAGTGTCACCATTACATAGTTTGGTCCATGAGAGAGAGCAGACAAGTTTATTTTTGAGCTGTAAAATTTCTCCTTTAGTAGGCCTACATATATTGCTTACAATTCTGATATTTACAGTAGGGGTATTTTAGGGTTAGTCTCATTGAGTTCTTTTAGATTCTTCATTTTAGACAAATCCTGGGTTGTTTTAAGATGCTAATTAGGCTGTTAAATAATTTTATACTCACATTTCTGTTCAATTCTGATTTGTGGAATATTTTTTGTTGTTATCTGTCTTCTGCTGTTTCTATATAACTTCCTGTTACTGCTGCCTCTTGGCCAAAACACTCATGAAAAAGATTGATTTTTTCTTTTCTTTTTTTTTTTTGAACCTGGGCCCGCTGCGTCGAGGAGTAGACCTTTATATGTGAGCGCCCACTCTACCAACTGAGCTATCCGGGCTCCTAAGATTTAGAATTTCGATGAGGCTCTCCTGGTTAAATAAAATGAAATAATGAACAGGTTTGTATATCACTACTATTTAGCTTACAGGGTCTGTCTCCTGGCAAACTGGAGCATTCATTCGTGGGCTTATTACTGGTAATAGAAAGTGAAAGGATACTGAAATGCTGATACAGATTATTTATGAAGGTACTGAGCTTGTGGGTATGTCCTGGTCCATTGTGATGTGCATAAACTATCATCAGCTCTGTAAACTGACACAAATCATATCTGGTTCAGTTCTTTGACAGATTGGCAATTTATTTTTATCAGATGGAGTCTCAGCTGCTGCTGAAGTGGAATCCTGTAATTTCATTTTCAAACTAAAGTGTATTGGTTTCCAGATTCTATAACAAAAACAATATTGTTTTTCCCCTTTGTGGCAGCAAGGATGCACAGATTTATCTTCTCCTAAAGCTGCAGGGACTTGAATGCACAGCTACAGATTAATGCAAATGAGCCAGAGTACTATTTGTACCACATATCTTTGCATTAGTGCATAACAAATTCGGAACTCTGTCATCTCACATATCCTAACACAAGCTGCCAAAAAGAAAGGAGCATTTTTTAGGGTCACTTACGCTTTGACGAAGAGGTAAATAGACTGATGCATCTTTCATTTGAGTTCAGTTCATGTAAAAATGTAAAGTAAAAAAGTACTATTCTGACATAAATTCTGGAACCGGTCTGAGGAGTATATTTGATGTTTCCATCCAAAAGCACTGATAGTAATAGAGCACATGTACTCAAAAGGTTGTAACTTGGGGCCCTTATTCCTAATGTGATGTGTTCTGATTGTTTTTGCTAGTACATTGCGTTTGTTTTCTGTTCCTAGTCCTACTTCATTACGGTTACATGCACTACCTTGTGTCATGTCATTTCTGAGGCTTCCAAAACAAGAAAGCATTCAATACTTTGTTTTGTAGTTTGGCTGCTGCAGTTTGAAAGGCGTTTCCTTGAGAGCCATTTTTCCATCAATAATTCTAAGGTGCTGTCATTTTTCAGTGTAGGAAGACTAACACAAACTCTGCTCAAAGGTCATGAGTTAGATTTCACTGACTGTTTGTGTTTTTGTCTGCTGTACTGAAATTCCTGCTGTCTGACATTTCTAAGTCAATTTTACATCTAAATCTTTGTCTTCCCCAAAACTGCAGCCCTCTCAGCTCATTATCGAGTGTGTGAACCCTACACCGACCACAAGGGGCGTTACCACTTCGGATTTCATTGTCCACGCCTCTCAGACAACAAGACCTACGTGTTCTGCTGCTACCACAACAACACCGCCTTCAAATACTGCTGTAACGAGACAGAGTTCCAGATGGTCATGCAGATCAACCTCACCACCACCTCAGATGGTTATGCACACAAGTAAGAAAAATAAAATAAAAATCACACTGCTGTTTGACGTTGTTTGATTTTAAAGTGATATTAAAGATTTTAATTTGAGGGAAATATAATCAAATTAAAATATAAAAGAGTAATTATTATCTATATCTACACTGTTCTCCAGCAACACATAGTGTAGAAAAATAGTAAATTTTCTGGGGTGGCAGCCCTGCTGTGATCAATGTAATAAGGATACTACCAAAGAAGTCATTCTGTTCAAGGCCCATACTAAAGGTATGTCAACTTACAGTATATTTTAAATAACAATTTATGTTCGTGGGAAAACAATTTGTTTTTAAACAGTAATGACAAATAAAATATGTACAGTATATAAGAGCAACAGACCATTTAAAGTAGTTTAGCTTGTGGTACAACAGAAGGTGCTCTCGAAATTCACACATACTAAGTTAATTAATTAGTTTGAACTTGACTCTTCAAAAAGTTTCAGCCAAAACCTCTTCTGTATGCACTCCTCTGTCATTTTATTTTGACCTAGAAAGCCATCAGAGAGTGCTTACCTTCGACAAGGCTGGTACTCTAAATTTGTTACTTTAATAGCAGAAAATGTTTAGAAATGTGTGTCTGGATCTGGATCAAAACACACATGAAGATGGACAGTCAGTTATGTTGATGTTGGAGAATAATTAAATCCATGGATGGATAACAACAAGGGACCCATAGACAAAGGTCCATAGGTTAGAGAATGCATTATTTTCACAATTTTTCCTTGAAAAATTATTTATCTATTATCAAAATAGTTAGATTATTTTTGGCAATCAACTAATTGTTTGAGCTGTGAAGCAATGCATAAATAATCTTCTTCTATGCCTCTCAGTTAAGAAGAAATGAGCCAAAATATGAAGTGCTTATTGATGGCCACATTGTTGCGCTATCCAAATCAAAAGCTATTTAGTTCTTTTTTGGGCCATGATGGAACTTTCCACCAAATTACATTGGACTCTGTTTTGTAGTTTTTGAGTTATCCTGCAAAACACAAACCAACGGGACCAAAGCAAAACCTCCATGGCTTGGTGGAGGTAATTAAGGGGAAAAAAATAGGTTGTGCTGAATCTTGAGTAGAGTTTTATGGGAACATGATGGAACAAACAGTTTCAGAGATGACATTTTCTTAGATCAGATAAAAACTGCTGGTTATAGTCTGCTTGCTCACAAACGGTCCCTCGACAGTATCACATTCATTGACACTGTTTGCCTCTTACTCAAAAGGGTTAATTGACATTGATCCACACCTACAGAAGCATTCAAAAACACCACAGAGAAGAGCTGATGCTGAGAGCAGTTGTGTTGTGAGTGGGACGCCTCCACATGATAGCTCACAAAGGCAGGTGTTAAGTGTTGGCTATTATATCAAGTACCACTATGGTATCATATTATACAGTAGTAAAGACACCTATGCAAGAATTGTCGTACTTAGTAATAGTATTATTAATAGTAAGCTACACTACATGTTCCAAGATATATTTTCAGAGGGCACATACTGTACACTGGATGACACACACTTATTCATTGCAGGATAAACAGATGTGAGATGAGTGAGGGACACAGAAAAATGAGCCTCTTGTTCTGTGGCAGCTCTCAGCTCTTTGTGCTAATGCCTTCCCAGCAAGCCTCTGTCTTGGGTGGTTCACACTGCCCTGCAGCAGGTCATGATATTTCATTTTAGTGTCAGATGGCCTGTTGGGTCACTCTTTCATCCTGGCTTACTGGGCGATAGGACTGCGGGTTTGATATTTACCACGGGCCAACGAAGTTAAACTGCCCATAATTCTGCTCTCTAGTCACACTGCATGGAGAAAACTGTATTATAGTTTAAGATTTACTGCAGTTCAAACCAAAAAGAGGCATTTTTCCTCTTCGGTTTTCATGATGCAGAATCATAAAAGATTCTGATTTGAAGATTCATCTGAGAATACAATTTTAGAAAAGTAACAGGTCAAGCTAGAAATCTTTGATAGATAATCAATTGCATATGTTTTCCTTCTCTGAGGAAACTGTTAAATATTGAATAACATTTGTAGTAGTTGTGTGGGTCATGATCGATCCTTCCAAGGACTACGCACATATTCTTGTTTGCATGCCTCCAGGCTGATATAGCCTGGCCTGTTGGCCCCTCAAATTACCCGAGTAGACGTACAAACTAAATTATAGGTCAATATCTCTGACGCAGAGGTGAAGAAAGGCAAATGCAGTTAAGGATACATTTAGATTTGAGTGCAGAAGTGGCATTCACCTGCCTTAGTGCTCATTCCAGCAATGGCGATGTTCATTTATTCAGATAAATATCCCAAGGCCAAAACATTTTCAGATCAGTGAATTCACTGTAACTGAAATTAGAAGCACTTGGACATCACTTTTCTGTAAGGGTTTCAATCAATGCAGTCAAACAGATTGCAAAGTGTGCTGAAATAACATAAGATGGGTTTTCCGCTTAATAAATCTAGTTTAAAGCAATATCCTTTGTGGTCAGAATATGTTTTTTCATTCTGTATGATAGAACATCCTAATAGGACAGAGTCACTTTCAATTTGTGTGAAATTCCCCAACTAAATGTCCTAAGTGCCACAGAAACAAAGACATCACACTCAGATATTTAGTATCCCTGTTTTGGCAAAAATGCTGCGTCTCATTTTTCAGGAAGCTACTTCAGCGCATTTACCTTGCTGTACTGGATGTGGGTGGACTAAAATAAAGTTCAAATGTGCCCCTTAAATCCAGCTGGAACAAGTAATACATGACATGTATGAGAGGTGAAAAGTAGGTGCACAGATTTTCAGAGGCCCCACGGAGGAGCCAATATGAGATGGATTTAAGTGTCTTGTGCTAATGGAATTCCTTGTCCAATTTAAGAAGCAGTAATTTAAAAAGCAGCAAATGGAACAGATGGAGGGTTTCTTAATTTATTTATCTGTTTTTTAAACTAGTTTTTAATCAAGGGATTTGACAAATGTCATGGTCTTGCCACATGAACAGCAAACATTCACACCTGGCAGCTCTATTATAGCTCTTGGGATTTCAGGACCCAGCCTGAAGGTATCTGGATGGTAGCTCTGAGCATGCGAGTGTTTATCATCATCTTTCCTAGATTACACCTAGCTAATTCTCACGGTCTGTCTCTTCCGCAGTAATTATACAGCTCTGGTCGGCGTGTGGATCTACGGTTTCTTCGTCATGGTGCTGCTGGCACTGGACTTTCTCTACTACTCAGCCATAAACTACGAGCTGTGCCGGGTCTACCTGGAGAAATGGGGTCTGGGAGGACGCTGGCTGAAGAAGGCTCGGAGTCAGTGGCACAGGTCCATGCCAGAGGAGAGCGAATCCCAGGCTCAAGCCCAGCCCATGGTCCCCAGCCACTACCAGCCCAGACACAGCCTCAGAGGGGAGAGCCACAGCCCCACACTCCTGCCCTACAACACATCCACCGCATGGTGAGTCACTGTCTGTCACATGACGACCGCCAACCTCCAGTTTGGCACGCATGTCTGTAAAGCTGCAAGAATCAGCAAATCGTTAACTAAGATTTAAATCACAAATCACCTGGGTAACCACAGCTGGTATCTCCATGGGAGAGTTGGCAGTGTGCAAATAATACTTTATACATAACAGACAGGTAGCTGGAAAAGACTGTTAGGATTGTAGATCAGTTCATTAGACAACCTGATGATGTAGCCTAGCTATATATTAAGGGATTATGGTCAAGTCTATTTTATTTAGAAAGTGCAAAACCACACATTTTCTCACCGGACATCATCTCACTTAAGACCCTTAATTCAGATATAGACAAAGTCCACAAAAAAAACTTGAATTTCAAAAAGGGAGAAACATTCAGAAGTAGAATTACAAAATGTTGTAAATAAAGTACATAAGGTACAGTATCATGTCCCATTGGTCATTAGCCTACTCAAAAGGCCATTAAGGTATAGCTTGACAATAGCCAATTCAGTTAAACTAAAAGTGTTGTGTTTTCTCAGCTACCTAACTAGCCATCTGACTAATTTAGCAGTTTCTAGTCAAAGTAATGCAAAATAATGTTGATGATATCTGATGAATTTCTTTTAGCGCACCAATACAGACATTTAAGAAAACAGAAGACCTCCAAAAGGACACCCATACAGTAGGAGGTTACATAACCCCATGCTTACTATAACAAACTATAATTTGTTCAACTCTGATAAGCATATTACAGTTCAGAGACTCTTGCTGTTGTTTGGGAAAGCGTAACAGATGCTTAGAAATTCAAATGTCCCTATAAGAAGTTATTTTACATCATTTATTTTTAAACACAGGTTCTCTGTCTCATTTTCTGTTTTCTTTGTACTCTGTGTTTTGTTATATAGAGAGAGCAACATGGCAGGGAAACAGTGTGTCGAGCAGGATAAATTAGAGCATTTCTAGCATACTTTTCCCAAGCCAACAGGGAGGAAGCTCAAACATCAGGCTCCGCGTTTACTTAAATTCCTTATTAAGAGTGCAGTGCACACACAAACGTATACACACGATTACTGCCGACCAATGATACTGCTAACTCTGTTCCTGTCAGAATCATAGCAACTCACTGGTAAAGAATTAGGTCATTTTAATATATGGTTTCCCTCTGACTAAGGAAAACATACTTTATCAATATTTTAAGAATTTTGCCATTTCGCCAACTAATGGATAATTTTCTGCAAAGCATCTGATCTGTATTTGCCTTTCATCTCAAAATAGCTGCACTCTGTCTCAACATGCCTTCTTTTTAAAATATAAATTTGGGTTTTAAGTCTGGCCAGCTCATTGGGGAGTGGTCATTATTAATGAGTAGAAAAGAACAGAATAATGTGAAAGTTGCACTGCCTGCCAGAGGCCCCTAACTCTTATTTAACCTGAATGATTTGACTCACATTTGAGTCACGCTACAGACCTTTCATGGAGTTTCTGTGGCAAAACACCATCTGCTGTCCTTTAAGTTGTTTTTTTATTACCTTTGAGAGCAGTCATAGGACTCTCAAGGCTGTGTGTGACTGTTGTTAAAACATACAAGATGATTTATGATGCCAGAAGTGAACTGTTACATATAAAAGCCACAGGGAACTTTTTCTTCTTTTGGCAGACAGTGCTCGGACTTCCGGAACGTACTGTAGTTACACAATCATAGAGCACGCTCTGAACAAACCTACATTTTTGTGCAGTCAATTTTTCATGCAGTTCCCCGTCTGCGACACTGTGCACCCTGTCTGTCTGACTGTGGCTCAGAGTCTCTTCCTCGAGGAAGATATCTCTCTCGGGTCATGATAATTTAATGTGGGCAGAGGTTTGACAAATGGCTTTGAGAGGCAGTGTGGACTATGCGAGTCATAGATAGGAGAGCTGGGATGCTGCAGAGGGATCCTGGGGCTGCTTTGCTGGTGGAAACATGGTTTACTAACAATGGACATACCCATGGAGCCTCCTCATTAGACATTAAAGGGAAATTTCACCGCTGGAAAGCTGAATATATCTTTAAATTGGGTCACTAATGTAGTAGAAATGTGAAAAGAAAATTGAAATTGGTGCCTTCTAGGCCGAGATAAGCCAGAAAATGTGTTTTTGGCTCATATGGATGAAAGACACCAAATCCCAGAATGCACTTGCTTTGCTGCTGTATGAGGCCACTCCCAAGCCACGCCTACCCTTTACAGACAGACAGTGAGACCATCAACTCAACAAGTGTGTTTTATTGTCATTTCAACCATATACACGACAAAACGTTTCACCGTGGCTCAAGTGGTGTTACACATTTAAAACATGCTTTTTTTTGGCCACAGCTGATACATTATCCGGACTTCTTTCAGCGGATTGATTGATAGCTCCAGAGTGAACAGAACTGTGTCCATGGCAACGCTCTGCTATGCATGGCAACGGTGTGTTATCCTTACCAATGGTCTGTTATCAAGAAATAACAGACCGCATTCTACATTAGAATTCAACCAAGCCATGTAATAAAAGAAGGCTAACACATAGCTACTAGCATTAGCTCTTGGTGGGCTGTGGTATAAACATCGAGTATAAACACAGCCGTACATTTGCGTGGGATGTAGCTAGAATTGTCGGCATTTTACAGTCACAAACTCCACCAGCAGTTAGCAGTTAGTTGGACACAAATCGCCCCATTTCTGCAACAGGCAGTCCGGGGTAACACAGCCCACCTCCACTAGTAGTCTTACCCGGTGACCGAGCAGCAGGCTGGATTGTCCACAGCAATATTTCCACAACAATAAAAACACAGCACAGCAGTCTCTGAACTCACGTTGGGAGTTTTGTTAAAGTTGGATGTAGTCCAGTTTGTTTAATGAGCGGGACACTTGCAAGCAGGATTGGTGAATGAGATGGCTGGCTAGCGTTAGCTTTCCACCGGCACACTCGTTCAATGCTCCCCGCTGATGAGGTCACTTTACCGGCCACAGGAATCGAGCACTACCGCTGGTCTCCGTGCAGGCAAAGCTCGCGTAGTGTGTGGAGTATTGCGTCTGTAATAAAGTGTCCTGCATATTCTCCGATGTGTACCAATGTATCCCGGTGTTACACGTGTGTGGTAGTTTGAATGCACATAATTGTTGTTCTAAAATTTCCGTCGGGATGAACAGTTTCTGCTCCTGCTGAGAAGCTAAGAGAGGATTCAAGATGGCTGACACTCGTTTTTTCCTCGGCAATCTCCGGAAAAAGCCGACAGTCCAACCCCCTTTGGGCTATGCGGAAGTGGCTCCTAATAAAGGCTGTAGTCTTTTGCCTCTGGGCAAAAAAACCTCAGATGACGCAAAAATCGTCATTTTGCGTCATCTGAGGCTTTTTTCCAGACCCACAATACAGAGATCTCCCCTCTCAGGGGGACATGAGGGAGGAAAGCATGGTCATTCAAAAATACTACCAGGTTTCTACTGATACAAAGCTTAATGCTAATCGGTGAAGTTTCCCTTTAAGTCAGTTCAATATGATAGGACTCATCAATCCTACAGGTCGACCTGTACTGGCAGTTCTCCAGCTTTAAGCCACAGGATGTCTATAAAAAGCTGTTTGGATCCGCAGCAAAATGCTCATTGACAAAGTGGGCCTAGAAAACGAGCATGCTAAGTTAATGGTAATTCATGTGGACGATGAGTGATGGGAAATGCTTAAGGATGGATGGTAGTGTGAGATAATCTTGTGCATCTTTTTTTTTTATAAAAGTGTAACTGCTTTTTAATAAACAGGACAGCTTTTACAGAGCAAGATTTGATTATCTTAGAATATTCTTATATAATCACTCACATCAGTAAAAAAAAAAAAAAAGTGACAGATGCTGGGAGCTAAATTCAGTTACAAGCAGTTTCTGGGACAAGATTAAAATAGCCTGTTTGCAGTTTCACACAGCGAAGCACTTCTCACAATCCAGATAATGCTTACACGTTTTGTTAAATGTGTTAAGTAACCATGGCTGATACTGTATATACACCACATCTGATGTTGCCCACACAGTGCGTCATTAAATGGCCCATGTTTTATTTACAGGGGTACAGATCTTTATCCCCAGAGAAGATGTAGTGGTAATGGCTCAGAAAACTTAGTTGAACATCTGTTGGCCAAATGTAAACAAACAGAGATGGGGTCAAGTCCCACAACTGGCGCAGCAGCATCTAAAAACAACCCAGTCGCACAGCAACTCAGGAATCCAGCACAAATGATTACCAGTGCAGCAGAGCAATCCTCATAGCAAGTCAAAGTATCAAATCATTTCTCCACATTCAGAGATCTATTTCTTTAGAGAAAGTGCAGCTTGGCATTCAGTGTGTGGGTATATTGTTTACCATTTTGCTACGTGAGCGGGCTGGTATATACTGCTGCAGATCTGCTGGGGGTTCAATGTGGGCGGCCTGGGAAGCAGTTATTACTTTCTCTCCGTGGATAGGCCTACACTTTATTGAAATCTCCTATTCATGTTTTCAGACCAGTTTGAGCAAATAAAAGAAAGTTAACTGGTGCCATTCTTCACTAAGTGATGTGCAATGCAGGTGAGAGAAAAACAACAGGTCTGCCAAGCCAGACATAATGGTTAATTGTCACTTAGGATAGATTAATAAGAGGTATTTGTACCACAGGGGGTACTTCTGCAGTTGAAATATTGTTGTGTAACTCAGCTAATTTAGAAATCTTGATTTGGTTAAAAAAAAAAATATTTATGTTTAGGGGGAAAATAAACATACAAAAGTAGCATTTTAATTTAGTGGATTTAGTGTCACAACTTCACAGAAGACATTGCGATGCCGCGATTAAGAGAGAGAGAGAGAGAGAGAGAGAGAGAAAAAAAAAAAAAAAAAGAGAAAAAAAATAAAAAAAAAAAAAAAAAAAAGAAAAAAAAACAGGTGCACATAAGTCAAAATAGATCGCTTAAAGTAATTATTATATAAAAATATTAAGATAAATTATTAAAACATCCATCTTCTTTCATTCTAAGTGGTAGTACAAATGCTAAATTGAACCTGAAAGGGGACCAAGCTTAAATATTGTCCATTATTGTAACAATTACCACATTTATATACTCAACATGTTAATTAGTGAGCCGTAGAGGTGCTGGTTGGTGGATTTTGTTATCTTAAAGGGGTGATAGAATGCAAAACCAATTTTACCCTGTCATAGTTGAATAACGACAGTTCGGAGGGTAAATAGGACATACATAGAAGCTCAAAATCCCACTGACACCCCTTTACTATGAAAATCTCATATTTTTAAACTGCCTCTGAAAACGGGCGAATCCCAACAAAGCTGAGTTGCTTGCGCAAGCATCTCAAAATCCGGAACCTTAAGAGAACAGTCACGCCCCAACATTTACATAGGCTACACAACTGACCTGAGATCAGGTAGTCTTCTGAATCTAGCTAGGTCACGCAGATCTCTGCTATTCCATTACAAAATTCACTTCTGAAACTTTTTTATGCGAGAAATCAACCATATAAAGCTCGAATATGGGCCGCTTTACAAAAATGGATGGCTAATTGCAAATTTTCTCCGACTGTGTGTCGGAGTTTAGTGCCGGTGTTGGTGCTGCCTGGGTTGCTACATCGCCAAGCTTGTTACGCCCGCAATCTTTTACCGCAGCCCGCAGGTTCCAGTTAATCTTATAATGGGTATGTGTGTTGAGTTATTTAAACAAACAATTGGGAAAATAAACGCCTCTTGTCCGCGAGTCTCATTGATAGATCCGCGGTGAGATGGAGTCCATCAATGAGAGCTAGCTAGCCTCCTCCTAACTCTGACATTCACAAAAATACATTCAATTGAAATCCGAAATCGGACAAGTGTTAGCTAAGCTTTGTAAGACCTTGAGGAACCTGTAATATTCATGCCGTGACGAAATTCAAACTGTAAATATACTTTAGTTATGCGAAAGTGAGCAAGCTGCGGTATTTCCCCATTGTAATGAATGGGACATATAGCAAGCAGCTGTTCGTCCCTACAAAGACGCCTATACGTTCATAAAAAATGCCTTAAAATCAAATCGGACACAACGGTTAGCTTTATAAGACATTGGGGAATGATGTTGTATAAGTGGCGTGGCGAAATTCAAACTGTAAATATAATTTAGTTATGGCGACAATGTAGCCAGCTAGCGCGGTATTTCCCCATTGTAATGAATGGGACATATAGCAAGCAGCTGCTTGTCCTACAAAGACGCCGCGCGTTCATAAAAAGTGCCTTAAAATCAAATCGGGCACAACGGTTAGCTTTATAAGACATTGGGGAATGATGTTGTATAAGTGGCGTGACGAAATTCAAACTGTAAATATAATTTAGTTATGGCGACAATGTAGCCAGCTAGCTGCGGTATTTCCCCATTGTAATGAATGGGACATATAGCAAGCAGCTGCTTGTCCTACAAAGACGCCTCGCGTTCATAAAAATGCCTTAAAATCAAATCGGACACAACGGTTAGCTTTATAAGACATTGGGGAATGATGTTGTATAAGTGGCGTGACGAAATTCAAACTGTAAATATAATTTAGTTATGGCGACAATGTAGCTAGCTAGCTGCGGTATTTCCCCATTGTAATGAATGGGACATATAGCAAGCAGCTGCTTGTCCTACAAAAACGCCTCGCGTTCATAAAAATGCCTTAAAATCAAATCGGACACAACGGTTAGCTTTATAAGACATTGGGACATTCAAAACCGTAAATGTATTATTTATAGATATAGTTATGCGGCGCGGCTGGCGGGGAGCCCCGTAATGCAGTATCCACAAAGGGTGACTTTGCGCTGGGTATGGAGCCCGCAGCTGTCGCTTTCTCGTCAGACTGTGTGGAGCTCCTAAAGTCCGACACGTCTTACCAAATTTGCAATTAGCCATCAATTTTTGTAAAACGGCCCATATTTGAGCTTTATATAGTTGATTTCTCGCTTAAAAAGTCTCAGAAGTGAATTTGGTAATGAAACATTGCAGTGTCTGGAATATGAGATTCGGTCGCCTCCTAATGTATGTGTATTGGGGATTCGCTCAACCAATCAGCGCGCGTCTCTAATGTCTGCGTATGGCAAGTCGCTCAACCAATCACCGCGCAGCTCATCTAAATATTCATGACCATACCATATTTGGAAGAAAAGCTCTTGTTACAAATAGGGCCAAAACACAGGGATGCATAAGGGCCCATAAAACATCAACCAGGCCATATTCAGCCCAACCAATGTTACATACCCCATTAGGAGACCATAAGGAACAGTGTGAAATACCCTATATAATCATTCTATCACCCCTTTAAGGCTAGCTGCTTCCCCGTTTCCAGTTATAAGCTAAGCAGCTGTTCCAGCTACATATTTACCATTCAAACACGAGAGAGGAATGTATCTTCATCTAACTCTCGGCAAGAAAGTGAAAAAGCATATTTACCAAAATGTTGAACTAGTCCTTATAATAACATTCAGTTTAAAATGCACGTCAGGAACATGCTGCGTGGTGTCAGTGAAGTGGTCCTCGGAACCTGGGAATCACTGTACTAAGCTATGACATTGCCACAGGAATAAAAACATTTTGGCATCACAAATCCTAGCTGGGCTCTCATGTAACCCTTAAACAGCAATAAACTCAGCTGTTCCTGGAAGCTCCTGTTATATCGCCGTAAAGTGCTCAGCAGCATTATAGCCCTGATTGGTTGTCCACTCGTGGCTATTAGGACATTAAAAGTTTGGCCAGGATCCCAGTTTGTGCCAACCCTCTTTGCCCAGTAGTCCATCTCTAGCAATTAGTGGTACTTGAGAGCAGCAGCATCATGGATATCCTGACACCAGAAGGAAAAAAAAAAAAAAAAAGGAGCTGGCAGTGAGAAGCTCCTATATTATCACTTATTTTACATTCCCTGCTTAGTGTGCCCACTCTGACACTCTCAGAACTGAAAGAAATATCTGATTTGCTGCTGTCATTTCAGCCTGGCTTTACTGCTTATTTTAAATAAAAATTAGTTTGTCTTTAGTCCGTGATGATCACAAGTTGCTGTGGGGAAAAAATAAATAAATAAATCGCTGTACAATTAAGATAAAACATAAGCTGATCCTTTGGTCATGTTTGGTGGAAGACCCCTGCAACCCTCAAGGAGAAGTGGGTATAGCTAATGGATATATGAATGGATGGATGGGTGATTCAACCTTGGTTTAATGTGTACTTAGCATCAGCCGAAAGTGCCATAGATAAAAGTGGGAGAAATGAGATGTTGGGCAACATCAAATAGCACCACTGCACATCAACAGAACACGTGAAAGAGTTTGTTGGTGACTCATAAATCAATTGGCACCAAGTGACAGCAGCACCTCATGCCAATAACCACCTACTCACTCAAGCTTGGTAGCTTTCTGGGCCAGCTGAGCTTAGCCATGGATGGAGCGGTCCATGTGAGGTGGCATCTGTCACCACATTCAGCATATACCTGACTCACCAGCAATCGTAACACTGCCTCTTACAGTCAGACCTGTGACTCAGCGTTATTACACAGTCTAGTAAACAGAGTCTCCATCACTCCGCTCAGTCTGTCTGTTACACCACTTTAGTCGTAGGTAACCATCCCTAACACCAACATTCAAACACCTGCCGGTCTGTCTGCCGAGGAAATGACACTCTCATTTGGGAAGCTGAAACAGCATTTCACATCTTTTTTCCCCAGTTTTTCCCCAGTCAGTCAGAGTGTGATCAAAGCCTAGTTGTGTCTCCTGCATATTCACGTCCATCTTTGAACTCACTGGTTGGCTTTCTGTGGGAATAATAGAATTGTACATTATGAAATTATTCCTGGCCTGTCTGTCCACAGAGAAGCATGCCAAGACCTTGTCCAATTAAAGCAACACTCTCCATGTGGTGTGAGTTTATTAACATCATAGATGCTACAAAGCCAGAGAGTTCTGCTACAGGCTAAAAGGAAAGAGCAGGAGAATAGGTTTAGCTCCTTAAAAGTTGTACAAGCATAGAATGACTTTTGGCACTGCCACGAGCAAGTGAGGTTGCAGCAATTTTATTTTTGGGCTGTTTGTCATCTTTTATTAGATTGTTGTCATACATTTACTTTGCGTTTTAGTTTTTTTTTCAAGAGTTATTTGGAATAACCTTCAAATGGAAACTTATTTTCCCCATCAACAATGTAGTTGCATTATTTTGGGTTGCAGAAATGGGTGGGATGGAATTCATAGATGTGGGGTGCATGGACTGAAAGTCTTTTCAAGAATTACAGACTTGTTAAATATTCCTGTAAATCTGATTGCTTTTTGAAAAGCAAAGCTGCCCCATTTAATTAGTCTTTGTGTTTTTGGGCCTTGAGCTGATTTTCAAGCCAATATGTTGTTATATAAAGATCAATGTGGATCATTAAGAACCAGTGTTGGGGAAGTTACTTTTAAAAAGTAGTGTTTGTTACTCGTTACTTCTTAAATCCGTTACTTCACTTCGTTACCCCCTATGGAAAGTAACTTTTTAAGTTAACTTTTTACTTGTTACTTTTAAAAGCAGAGACTGAAGTTAAATATACAAAAACTATCTTTGACCATAAAGCCAATCTATGGTTCATCAGTGAAGTGTCTGAACTACACTGCAGACTGGATTCTCTACTCACAGGTGACTGCTGATTCATTATGAACGGGTTGAATGCACATCAGCAGGTCATCGGCGTTACACAGTGTTAGTGTATGTAATGTCTGTATCGACTTGTACCGGTCGCGGAGCCACGATCGTCCGAGCATTGTCGAAGACACATGCAGCCTCTTTTCTGGAAATCCTTGTGGTCCGCTGGGTGTAGCCTATGTATGAGCCCATCTCCACAGCATCCATCTGTGAGGTTGTCAGCTTTGTGTCTGCCTGGCATGCTCTGTTTGTAGGATGGCCAATTTAACCGCCAGTCCTCAGCGATGTAGTGGCATGTGTCACGTAGCTCTCAGCTCAGAGCGCCGTCCAGCAAAAAGCCACGAAGCTTAAAACGCTCTCAAAAGTTAGCATTGGCTGCTTCTCGCTTGTCATGATTGCTCTGCTACCAGCCTCTGTCACGTACTGTGTGGAGCTTGTGAGCGCGCAGCTGAGAAGGCAGTGTCACTGTCAAATCTGTCCCTGGAAAAAGTAACGTTGCACCAAATTGAAAAAGGAACTACGTTTCGTTACCAAATTTTCAGTAGTAGCGCATTACACTACTTTTTACCTGAAAAAGTACTTGCGTTACACACAACACTGTTAAGAACCAAGGGGGTAAGTGAGCGTCTGGAATGCGTAGCTCCTATGGCGCCATTTTGATGCTAACAAGTGATCACCCGCCGTTAGCATTCCATTGACTGCCATTCATTTTGACGTCACTTTGACAGTGAATAACTTCACATCTGTTGGAGGCTGCGCAGTAAAGCAAGTGATCACTGGAAAAGTGCTTCCAATAGCCTTCACTGGTCTCCGTCCAGAGCAATGGGGTCTGTTGGTCCATTATATATATATATATATATATATATATATATATATATATATATATATAGATAGATAGATAGATAGATAGATAGATAGATAGATAGATAGATAGATAGATAGATAGATAGATAGATAGATAGATAGATGTCAATGTTAAGAACACATATTATGATCTGAGACAATTTCAGCCATGCAGCTAAAATCCATGTCTGTGTTGCTCAATAGGATCCAGGAGATTTTTTCCAAACAACTCATGTCGCAACTCACTGGAACTTGATGACGCAGTCCTTTAAAATTGCAGTTTTGAGCGGAGCAAGCATTGATACGCCCTCCATTTCTCTTCTTCCATTTCTTAATACTTTTCACTCTGTTTGATCCATTTGTATGAGATCTTTGACATGTCTATGCATGTAATTATGTGTGTATGTGATCCTAAAACGTTCTTAATTACTTGGTTTTCCAACAACCACATTTTATGGTGGTGGGGGGGGCAATAACCCCTGTCTCCCATTAAAGATAATCCCTGGGGTCAGATGTGAATGGCCTCCTTGATCTTTCTCCAGATATCCACTTACTCTTAGTCCATTACCTTTGACCCCTTCCCAGTGTGACTGGTTCTGGTCTGGTGTTTACAGTAGAGGTTTTCAAGTGTCCACTTGGGTTTGGTATGTCATACTCACAGCTGGAGAAAATATTTTAGAAAATCAGTCCCATATCTAAAAGATGTATGCTACTAAATGACAATTACTTTTTGCAATTTCTCGGATATTAAAAAGGTACCATGACAGGGTGCTCTTTGGATGCTTTTATATAGGCATTAGTGGTCCCCTAATACTGTATCTGAAGTCTCTTTCCCAAAATTCAGCCTTGGCGCAGAATTACAGCCACTAGAGCTTTCCTTAGGGCCGTTACAGAGTCAAGGCATCGGTACGCATACACGTCCGCAAGGCTACGCTTCGGCCGCCATTATGCATCAATGCGTAGCCAAATGTGTCGTCACTGTTTTTGATACGCGCCGATGCGCACAATACTATGCGTTGTCAGTGCTCGTATTGTACATTACCCAAAAATATTGAATCAACTTAGCTGAGCAAATTCATCAAACATAGGACTACTGAGACTACTGTCTGTGTGTGTTTGTGTGTGTGTGTGTGTGTGTGTGTGTGTGTGTGTGTGTGTGTGTGTGTGTGTGTGTGTGTGTGTGTGTGTGTGTGTGTGTGTGTGTGTGTGTGTGTGTGTGTGCCCTCCTCAAGAGGCGGAAATAGCCTACAGCAGGAGAGAGAGAGAGACCCAAATGTATTTATATATTTTTAAAACCTGCTAAACCATGTTTAAGCGACCTTTTATCAATGTATTGGTCAGTGCTACCCAATAGTAGCACACTGTACTGGTGGGGAAACACGCCAGCATCTGATAAGTGAGCCAGCCAGCTGCTCCCTGACAAGAGCCACTCTTGGGAGGGTCTGGCTCTGCCAACCGAACACCATGGAGCACTCTGCTACCCCCCGTTGCGTGGGCGGCGTATTGCATTTCACGCATCGCCCGTGACGCTTGCGTCTACTTGCGTCCGCTGTTTAGACTATGAAAGGGAGCGCGTCACTCGCGTTGCTTGTTCGCGTTGCTTGTTCGCGTTGCTTGTTCGCGTTGCTTGTTCGCGTTGCTCGCTCGCGTTGCTCGTGTTGACTCTGTAACGGCCCTTAGTATGTGCCATTTCTGTGTCTGTAGCCATTGAGGAGGAGAGAGGAGGAGGGAGGGGGGCAAGGTGGAGGGTGGGGTTGTGGCCTTGACCAACTGCCACTTTGCTCGTTTGAAAGCCATGATGTCTCTCTCTCATGGGTGGGCCAAATTCTCTGGGCGGGCAAAGCAGAGAAAGTGGAAGTAACCTTGCTCCTTAGGACCTCATAAGGAGCACATTCCAGATCGGCCCATCTTTCATGGCTTTCATTTTCTCAAAGGCAGAGCAGGATACCCAGGGCTCGGTTTACACCTATCACCATTTCTAGCCACTGGGGGACCATAGGCAGGCTGGGGGAACTCATTAATGTTCAAAAACCTCATAAAGTGACATTTTACCCCAGCTTCTCCACAGGTCTAAGATTTTAGACTTGAGAGGACCTCTAGTTCACAGATTAGCTGGCGTTTCCAGTGTTCATTAAGTGTCTTGTCCATTTAACTGACGTTATGAAAACAAGAAATCAGACCAAAAGCAGAACCAGAACCTGTCACAGCATCCAGACCATCCTTTAAGAGACAGAAATAATATACTTAGGTCACAAGTAACAACATCTGCTGAGAGGTATCCACAAGATAGTCCTTAGACCTTAGTTTTTCTAAGCATTCAACCACAGCTTAGAAAAACTAAGGTGGACCTTGTGATAAGACTTTTGTTGTCAAGAATGAACATTCATTTTCAATTTCTGTATTTCTCTCTGGACAGAATGATGCTCCGATTGGACAAACTGAAGAGTAGCAACACCTTGTTTCCTTACGTGGTACAGAGGAGATGCCCCACAGATGCCCTCTCGCCGGACCACAGACACAAACACCAGTGGTAGGCTAGTCACACTGTAGTAGTTAGAAGTGACTACTGCCTCTTTCTAATGAGCACAAAACACCCTTGGACTGACAGAAGCAGACTGATATGGCATTTAAAAACTGCTGAACAAAGAATTCCAGGAGACACAGAGGACCTTACTACTGCTGCTGCCACAGCAGAGGAGCGACACATCCAACTACAACTGGCTCCTAAGCCTGGAGAATCCCTAACAGATCCGAGCTGAACTGGATAAACCGTACTCGCAAGCAAGGAGGCTTGTCCGTTTTTAAAAAAGAAGTTCATCTTTCTAAATATAAAATGTTTATTACATTGCTGTGTCAGTTTGTGTTCAGTAGCAGTTAGACACAGTTATCTATTTGGTGATTTATTTATGTGAACTAGTCAGAGAAATATATGAGTGGTTAACAATCGGAACATGTAACAGCTTAGGTTGATGCTGAGCATCTCACTTAGAGTAGAATGTTTTTGTTACTATACTGAAACCAGAAACAAAATGTCTTTGCAGCCATGTTGAAAAACAATACCTTGTATGAAATGTTTTAGGTCTCCTTTCTGCAAAACAAGTGACTTTTCTATATTGTAACGTGTCTGACAAGGACACAACGCCATACGGATAAACTGCTGTAGATCTAAAAGTTTAACATTAGGGTCATCAAGATTTCTCTTTTGGTTTAATTATGAAGAGAAAAGAAATCGTGACTCTCAATAAGTTAATCAGCCAAAACATTAATGAGGATCAGGGATATGTTCACAACAGCAAATAGCGTCATGCTAGGTTAAATATAACATAATCGTTGGCTATGAGCCTACAAGCCCATTTGAGACCATTACTTTTTAGTTAGTGTGAGCCTCGGTAACCTCATCCATTGACTTGTTTGCCCTTCGTCATTACCGGATCTGCCTGAAACACAGCTCCATTAGCAATATGATGCAAATGAATATCCATTTTGTTCCTTTACAAGGAGCCCTCTATATCCCACATTGGTAATAGACTATTGTAAGCGATTAGCCATAATAGAAAATGTAAAAAACCCATTAAAACTCCTTTCACTGTCAGCAATAATGTACAGTAGCTTAATCAGAAGGAAGACATGTTATGTAAAAGTCAGAGGCGCCAGCCAAATGAGCACTGAGTAATCATTGAGGTGTAGCGCAGAGCTTTCAGGGATTCTCCGTTATATACTATAATACTATGATAATGTATCACATAATAAATTCCTGACATTTGTGAAATCAGTGAAACCTTAAAAAATTATCAAGTATCTAATTGCAATCATCTAGGACCTGAAGTCCAACAGTTCAACAGTCCAATTAACTATCACAGTAGACAAAGAAAAGCAGCATATCCTCACATTTGAGAAGCTGAAACTAAGGAATTGTTTGCCATTTTTCCTTGAAAAAAATACCTAAACAATAAATTGATCAACCAAATAGATAGTTAGTTGGACTAATAGATAAATTGACAAATAATTTCAGCTCTACAATCATTACATTTGAAGCAAAAGTTATTCATCCATGCCCAAATTGGAATTAACTACTGAGATACATTCTCTGTAATCCATAACATGCGAGAACAGACAAAGCAGCTGTTGGTGCCAGACTGTATATAAATGAAGACAAGGTGGACAGACGGTAGGTACATTAGGAAAGAGGTGTTGGTCCCAATTGTGCATCTGCAACGGGTACTCTGGCAGCTGCCAAGCCTGTGCATGTACAGAATAGATGCCATTAATCGTTCTGAGCTGGCTATGTAGCCTATATGTCAGCCCGGAGACTTTGGGTCCTGCCATTTGTCCTTTTCTGTTTCATGTAGTTTAAGTGGACCCTCTGTACAGAACTCTGGTCGTGTGCTGTAAGTGGGGCCTGCTGGCGTCATCCTCAGTTATCAGCAATAATATTCACATTTGCTGAGTTGATAGAGCAAGTTAATTCCCATTACAATGGCTAAAGTTTAATTGTGTGTGCGCCCTAACAGGCTCGTGCTTTCAGGGGCAGAGAAATAGGATGTGTCCAAGTGAAATAATTGGCCCAAGGATCAGCAGTTGTTCTAAATTATACTCTCTTGCTTTCTTTCTGTAGCCGCCTCCTGATTGTATGTGAACAGCATCAGCAAACAGGGAGATGTGTTTAACAGGTGCAGCAGCACAAAAGGGGATTTAAGTCCCTAATGCTGGATTGTGGGAAGTGGGAAAAACATTTCAGGGCTCTATGCTGTGCTCTGACCTGTAATAAGGCAGAGGAGGTATGTTCTTCTCACTAATAAAGTAAAAGTCACACCCAGGGGGGAAAACGTTAATTTTGCCTCTGACGAGTAGCAGGGTCAAAAATGAATTATTTCCCCCATTTCTTAAAATGTTACAACTTGGTTTTTGTGATGTTCTGTTTTAAAAAAAAAAAAAAAAAAAAAAAAAAACACAGTCTTGACTCTGGCCTGATGTGGTGTGGTACTGTAAATCGTATCAGCTCAACCCTCTTCCTAAATAAATAATGAAAAAGAAAAAAAAAGGATGGGAAGAAGCGAGCACACATCCGTTTCAGTCTTTCCAGGTTGTCATGGTAACAGTTGCCTTACAGTTGAATACCCACCTGTACACAGAAGCTTTGTAGTGGTTGATACCTCACTTTTTGGGTGTGGTGGTAATGATGATGTGCACCACGTTCTGTCTATGTATTTACTACTAGATAGAATGATCAGTACCGTTTTGGATTGTTATTGCACTTGTTGACTTTGTATTGTCAAGACAGGGAGAAATAAAGTTTTATCTTTTCCAGTGTGTTTAAATCTCTCTGTCAGGTGCACTTCGGAAAAAATATATTCCATTAAGCCTTTAAAACCAAGCCCCTACGGAGGCCAGATACAAAGGTTAGGAAAAGGTAACTAGAGAATTCTAAAATATAATTGAATATATCAATCACACTGTTCATTTCTTAAAATGGAGTGGAAAAGGTTTGTTAGAAATAAGGGTTGGTCCGATGGATGATGTCATAGTCAACAGCCATTGCGACCGACACCGGGCCACAGGTTTGCGGTGGTGTTGATGGTATTTTTTGCGTGCTTAAAAAAAACAAAAAAACAATTGAGATTTATCAACTGCGCACAGATTGATTTTGCCAGTGTAACTGCAGGTGGACACTCAGGCTGGCACTTTTCCAAAATCAGCAGTTTGGATAGTTGTAATTGCGTATTGACTGTATTTTTACAGTCTGTGGAACACACTCATTTCTGGCGATAGAATGTTACGTTATGATTGAAAACCTATAAGATGACATACATCCTTTTATTATTAATGGGGGTGAACATAGCTTCTGTATATTGAGATATTTCACTGTGGACATCGTCATATGCCAGTTAGGTAGACATCGCCCAACCCTATTCGAAATTGCCTAAAGATAACCATTTTGTCCAGCAATAATTTAATAAAAAAAACTTTATTTTACCCTTTCATTTGTCTTTCACCAGTTTATTTTAGTTGTTTAGCTCTTTAGTTCTCCTATTTTGGGAGGTATTGGCACACATTTAATCATTTATATAATTTCTATTTTCCACCACATTTCAAATTTTTCTAATCTAAGAGCAGCATATTGCAGCATACGTTTTTGTAGTGCAATGTAACTAATTAGCCCTAGTATTTATATGATAAGGAGGATAAATATAAGATCAAACAGTTGTTTATATTACATAACCTTACTTACTTACTTATTTGGATGCCTAGATTACATGGACATGACAGAGCTTATTTATGCTGTTTTGTAAATATTTTAGGTTTGTTTCAGGTTTAAGCTTTACCATGCACACCTCGGCGGCATATAGAGAAATTCAAAGTGAATAGGTGTGCCTTGCTTAGTTATGGTTGCTAATCTATGATTGGACAATCACTTTTGTGGCAGGGGCTTAGCGAACGGTCTTTATTTATTAAAGCTGCAATAAATTCATCTATATGCTGTTATATAGCAGGAATTCACTGAGAATTGATTGTCTAATAAACGTGACCACACACACACACACACACACACACACACACACACACACACACACACACACACACACACACACACACACACACACACACACACACACACACACACACACACACACACACAGGGCCTGAGCACGAATGTGCCTTGGACAAGCCTATTGTTTTTGTTAGGATTATTTTTCTGTTGCCACTTGCATTTTTTATGAGTTTGAGATGCTCAAAAACTCTCAAAAATTGGCACACATGTCAGACCTGGTGAAAATTGCAAAGTTCTGCAGTGATTTGGCTCGGGCGTTTTTTATGGTGTGGTCTACACATGACACACAGCAACATAACGTATTATTAGTGCGTGTTCTCTAACGCAACATAGTAGACAGAGGAAGTGTTACAGGCAACCAGCATCCTGCCACTACCCCCGGCGCGCTGGGAGGGGCGAGGGCCCATTCGTCGCTGCTTGCAGCTTTAATTATGGAATTGTTGCCCGACAACAGCAAAAAAATAAACTGCCTTCCCCAGCTTTAACTGATCTGTCTTCATGTTATTGATGTTTTTTTCACTAGTGAAAGTTTTTGACTCGACTTTTTGTCGACCTTTTACTGCCTTTTATGAGTTTTGGGACCATATAAGCCTCTGAATGAAACGGGTTGGCCAATCAATACGCCATGATATAATTCATCCGGCTTCAAAGCAGTGACCCTCCCAAGCTGACAGAGCCACATTCAAAACTGGTCCACACAGGAACATTATTAAAGCAAAGAGGTGAAGGCGACAAACTAAGACCGCGACAGGCCGCGTCAGACCTCCACACCATGCTTCAAATCAGACACCTCTGGCTGCTCGCTTGCGTCAAAGGACCGCGGCAACCAAGAAGTTTGTTACCCCATTGTCAAGGCCACTTTGAGCTTTCCAATAAGCTCCGACTTCTACTGTAGTTTTACCCGCAACCCTCCTCCACCTCTGTGGATCATCCTCCCCAGGTTCTGCTTATCAAACTGCGCATGTGAAACCAATTGCTGCCATCCATCCCCATTTAAAAACCATTGACTGGATTTCCACATCATGCTGTTATTAGGAGGCCTGAGATACATCCTGCCAACATTTATCTATTAAAACTCCATTAGTCCTTGTTTTTCCAATGCACTGTCTGCTCAGGCCGGATCTTCTGTGGCACAAACACCACATTAAGATTTATCTAAAGTAGGCCTAGATGTTAATGTTCATGACGTCCATTTAAACTAGCCATTATGAGTGCTGAAGTAATACTGCTGTGGTAGACCACACCTAGGCTAATTGATGCTAAGAAACATGAGAACAAAACAGGATAGTGCAACACTGATGTATGGTATTGGCTAATTTGTTGTATGATATGAAAGTGATAATATTGTCCAACAGAGAAAAACTAAGAATACACTTCATTCAACAGGCCATTAGGATGGTGAAGTCTGACCTCTGAACCCCTATGGAGGTTTATTTAATCTTTCTTAGTATCATATTAGTTAACATTTTCACAGGCTGTAGTCATTGATGATATATGGTGAAAAATGTGTTTGTAGTTGTCATGAAATTCAAGTTCAGTCAGCTATCTCACATGGAACAGATTTATTATGTAAATACAAATCTGCAAAGCTAATATTTGACATCTATGTTCTCATCACTCCCCACAAGCACACATCCAACTCAACACAACTGAAAGAGTGACAATAATAAACTTAATTCCCCAAAATCTGGTGGGAATTTATCACAAACACCACAATCCATATGATTTGTAGCAGCAAGCTAAAACACGTCATATATGCAGCAGATAATTCATTTCCACAGCATGCGTAACGGCTGCGGACCGGCTCCGCTGCGTGTCTGCTGCGTGCTCTGCCGTCCGTCAATACCCACCAGGTCCGGATTTGTTGCGGAACGGCTGCGGCCATGACTGACAGCTGTAGTCACGTAGAATATAGGCTAACCACAAAACCAACAACAGTTAGTTTCCATCCAAAGGAGTAGAGGGGAAACAGCTCCGTGCTGTGTTTTCAAGGTGTAGTGCAGGGAAATATGATCCGCCGTGAGCACGGTGTATTTTATTTTGAAAGTTAACCGGATATTTATTTTGTTTCTGTGCTCGACTTCCTGTCCCGCACTATCTGCCGTGTGCTGAATTGCTGCGGAGCTCTCCGTTGTCCGTCAAAAATAGAAGCTCTGTGTATCTGCTCCGGAGGGCTGCAGACTGACGGAACTGGGACGGAGTAGGTACGCAGACGTTCCGCAGTCTGTGGAAATACACGCATTGACTTTAATGGAAACCTAATGACTGCGTCGACGTTCAGTCCAGTGGAAATTGCCGGTTAGGCATATTAAACTCACGAAAACAATGCTGTATAAGCCATGAGTGCAACTGCATATAGATGTACACAATGAAACAGAAGCCCAGCAGTTAAGATATAATTGATATGTTGATATATATTTTCACATTATCCAATAGGGTATTCATACATGCAGAGCATCGCTCACACCATCAGCGGGGAGTTACGAGCCAAGTTGCAGTCTGCTGAATTTTGGGGGCTGCTATTTTATCGATCTGAGGACATCACAAAAACTGAGCAGGAAATTGTTTATATTGTGTCTAGCAATGGAGAGTTTATCTCTGACTTTATTGGACTGATTGAATTGGGTGCTGACCGAACCGCGCAGGCCGTAACAGACGGACTTGAGACTTTTCCAGGACACAGTCTTGCTCCACCTTTTTGTAAATAAAACTGCAGCAGCTTGACACTTACTGTGAGACATTTAATCGCTCTGTGGTCAAGCTGCTGCAGTTATATTTACAAATAGGTGGAGCAAAAAAAAATTGCTGCACTAAAGAAGCTGTGTGAATAAAATGGGTTCTCCTTTGTGAAACTGGGTGAGTTTCATAAAGGCATGAAACACTGTTAAAAATATCAAGACTATTGCCAGCCATTAAAATGTAACTGGCTATGAGTGATAACAGTGACTTGCAGCATATTTGCACAGAGCGTTTTCAGTGCTTTCTGTCAAACATGCTTGACAATGGCAACATTTTGAAGACCACATCCATTAGGTTTCAGAAGGAAAAGCTGACCAGTGGAGAATGAACTCATGATGACCATTGGACAGTTCACACTTCTGCTTGATGGTGAAGGCCACAGGGCACACACGGTTTCTAATGCTGATGCTGACAGAGACAAGACTAACTTAATCAGGGGGTTAATTGAAGAGTTTGAAATCAGATACGATGCCACCTTGCAACTTGACAAAGACACCACTGTGACAGAATGGATGCGGGAAAACACCTGGGAGCCTCTTCTGTGTATGACTTGGTCCAAATAGTAAATACAAGTAACCCAGATGCTTACTCCAACATCAACAATGTGGGTAAGCTGTCTCTTAAGCTGCAGACACACTGAGCAGACGGCCGACCTTCGGCAGAAAGGCAGTTGGGCTGATCAGTCTCCCCGAGTTGGTCAAAAAAGTGCCTCGGAACACATCAAAGCGACAAGACGTAATACGTCTCCATAACAGCAGGCGGCGCTAATCTGTATTGTCGCCAAAAAAAACGAAAACCGGCAGCTGATTGGACGAATGAGTCACGTGGGTCTGGTTTCTCCGGAAATTCAAAGACAGACTGTCATGGCGGCTTGTTCATCTCATATTGTACTGAAATAGTTCACCGAAACGTGTTTCTGAAAACATTTTAAGCGAGAAATAGGCCATGCAGTTGCTGAATCTGTCTTCATTTCAGATTGACAAAGGTCAGTTTGAAAGATTTTCGTCAGATTTTTAGATACTCTAGTCACGCTCATTCTGCTCCCCGTTTCCGGGTTAGCACTCTACCAATCAGATTGATAATTTGAGTCCGCCTGCCGGCAGTGCCCACCTTCCAATTCAACATGTCAAATCGGCCAAAATGAAGGCCGAGGGCACCTCGGACGGACGACGGCACAGAACACACCTAACAGATGCGAGTCACTGACCTGACTGACCTCGCCAGACTGTCCAATGGCCGATTATCGGCTTGGTGTGTCAGCGCCTTAATAAAAACCAAGTACAGATCTCGTCTGTCACATGCTCATCTCTCAGCCCTGATGCACATTCACCTGTCAAAGCAGACCACAGAGACATTTGACCCAAAGCAAGCTGTTGACCTGTGGATGGAGACAGCTAATTGGAGGCTCAACCAAGGACAGGGAGGTGCATCTGCGGCATCTTCATCATCTACCATGCAGGAAGCTGAAGCAGACGACAGTGGGGGCGACACTGAGGAGGACAGTGAGGAAGACTGTACTTATTAAGACCACACTACATATGGGGTGAGTACCAAACACCATCTCCTGGTACCCACCTGAGTAACTCACTGAAAAAGTTATGTGCACCCCTGGATATGATGAATAATAGTAAAGCAAGCTGTCACATAAACTCATTGCTCTGTTTAAATATTTATGTAATGCTCAGATGAATATGAAGTGTGGAGAAAATGTTACAAAAGCCATATTGAGCTCCCCATGAAGCCAATATTACAGAAATATAATTAGGCTATGTGAATGGGCTGTGTGCAGTCATGCTTACAGCCCCAAAGCCAATATACAATATGTTTTTCTACAAGAGATCTAGCTTGCAATGAGCCCTCAAAGCAACAGCAACAAGCCAACAACGGAGAATAAAGCACAAAATTCTGCCCTAGGATTAATAGTACTCAGACACGTGTTCATATTTCACCACTATGTAAATCAAAAGCATGAAAACATCAACATATGCCTAAGTGCCAAACACCAAGCAAGAGAAAATAATGTCACTGTCAGCCAAGAAGTTAATTTACAATTAATAGCAATAACAACCCTTTCAATAAATTAATAGCGGCATAAAAGCACAGAAAAAAGTCAGCAAAGAAAACACCAAGTGGACCAAAACGGATGGTCTCATAGTTTATCTATAACCCCAAGCACACAAATACCAACTCAACACAGCCAACACATCATCTTGTTCATGTCAGCACAAGCAGCTAATAGCTAATAAAAAAAACATAGCCTACCTTAGTGAAGTGATATTGGCATGTCAAAGTGGGAAGAATTGGCGATAAGATGGCAGTTAACGAGAACTTCCGGTTGAAATTGGCGTTGGTTGAGAGGAGGATTATGAGAGGAGGTCCCTAAGGAGAGGTGACCGGCCAACAAGTATTTCAAATGATGGCCTTCAGCATTTGGGAAGCCAAAAACGTTTTTAGTAGTCCACAAAGACGTCCTAAAGTGACATAATAAGGCTGTTGGTATGCTAGCTTGCTTATACGCTATAGCCTATTTGCAATAAAGGTGTTTACAGCTACAGTAATGGTAGCTAAATTAATACCGCAAAAGAGTGCGCAGGCCCTGAACACCCACACAGGTGTTTTCAGTTAATCTGGCTCATTAGACCTCTTGCAGGACTGTGTGGGCGTGGTTAGACTGAGTGACTGACTTCACTTTTTTCTTCTTTTTTTTCTTTTTATTGACAAAATGCAGTAGGCCTATACAGGGAATCAGGAAAACAGTAATAGCACGTGGACATCAAGTGTACAAACTTATGAAGATAAAAATAAAAAACGTACGAAGCAATAGGCCTACAAACGATTAAATAAAAGGATCATTACATAGAAAAAAATAAAAAGAGGTACATGAAAACATAAATTTACAATTAGTCTGAGGTTTCAGGGGGAAAAAAAGGTCTACAGTTTCCAGTTTAAAGTTTAATACTTTTTTTTGTTATCCAACGATCTAAGTGACTTCAGTAGAGAATGATGAAATTAATTATATACTCAAGAGCACTATTTCCTGAATTATTATAGAAACAGATGATATATTTAAGGTTAAAGGTGTAGACAAAGTTGGTGGGCTCAAAAAGGACTCCAAATCTCTCCCAAAAAAAAATTATAAGTAGCATTAAACCATTTGGGATTGCACAAGTTAAAGGTCCCATGGCATGAAAATTTCACTTTATGAGGTTTTTTAACATTAATATGCGTTCCCCCAGCCTGTCTATGGTCCCCAATTGGCTAGAAATGGTGATAGGTGTAAACCGAGCCCTGGGTATCCTACTCTGCCTTTGAGAAAATGAAAGCTCAGATGAGCCGTTCTGGAATCTTGCTTGTTATGAGGTCATAACAAGCAAGGTTACCTCCCCTTTCTCTGCTTTGCCCGCCCAGAGAATTTGGCGAACCCATGAGAGAGAGACATCATGGCTTTCAAACGAGAAAAGTGGCAGTTGGTCAAGGCCACACCCCCACCCTCCACCTTGCCCCGCCCTCTCTCCTCCTCAATAGCTAGACAGACAAAAATGGCACATCCTAAGGAAAGCTCATTGTGGGACTGGCTCTAGTGGCTGTAATTCTGCACCAAGGCTGAATTTCAGGAAAGAGATTTCAGATATAGTATTAGGGGACCACTAAGGTCTATATAAAAGCATCCAAAGAGCACCATGTCATGGGACCTTTAAAGAATTAAATTCTCTGAAAGGAATTGGAAAACTGTGTACATTCATAAACTGTTCATAGGATAGCATATCACCAAGTTCATTGAAAAGAATTAAGAATGTGATTTAAATCTCTTTGAAACAATTTAGGAAAAAATAAGGATTTGTTCCTACTAGTATGTTCCATAGGAAAGTCTTGTGCGGTGAAAAGTTATGGACAAAAGCTAGCTTCCAGCAATTTCCAACCTCTTCTGGGTCGAACCAAATTAGATCTGGAGCGCTGGTCTGGGCTCCCCTTATCTCTCGCAGGCTGCATAAACGCGGTTAAGATGACCATCTTGCCTAAGTTTTTGTATTTATTCCAGTCCGTACCAGTCTACATTAAAAAATGTTTCTTCTCTTCACTAGACCAACTTATCTCTTCATTCATTTGGAACAGTAAACCGCCTTGGATTCGTAAAACCATTCTTCAGAGACCCCGCTCAGAGGGCGGACTAGCCCTACCAAACTTCCAGCAATATTACTGGTTCTGCAACATACGGTCTCTGTCCGTTGCCAAAATTCACCATCAATCCAATCATTTGTGGATCTGTCAAAATTTGGAATAAATTTAGAAAGGCGCTCAAGTGTATAAACCTCCCACTTAGAACCCCTATTGCAAAAAAATCAGGCTTTTCCTCCATCCCTCACCGATGGAACTTTCGAAATTTGGAGACTCAAGGGATTAGTCACTTTAAAAACACTTTTGCGTCTTTCGACCAGCTCTCCAGAAAGTTCAATCTACCCCAAACTCACTTCTTTAGATATTTACAGATACAGGACTTTACACGCTCTAAATTAGGTCACTTTCCGGCTCTTCCCCCCAAAACCCAATTAGACCTGATTCTAGATTTCGACCCTGTCAAGAAGGGGTATATTGGTAAACTCTACGACACAATTAATAAGGGGGGCAAGATACCACTCGAACCTCTTAAAAATCGATGGGAGCAGGATATGGGTTTGTCTATCTCCGAGGAAGATTGGGATCAGGCAATCCGAAGGATACACTCCTCTTCAATATGCATGAGACGTGTTATCCAGTTCAAAGTGGTCCATCGCCTGCATTATTCCAAAGTGAGATTGTCGAGAATTTATCCAGAGCTTAATCCAGAATGTGACAGATGTAAACAGGAAACTGTTGACCTATTCCATATGTTCTGGTCCTGCCCGAAACTGACTCCATTTTGGGAATCTATCTTTGACGCTTTGACTACTGTGTTGCACTGCTCGCTTACTCCTTCGCCTCTGATTGCCATTTTTGGGGTTGTTCCAGCTGGTGCGCACTTAAAGGCCACCCAGGCAAACCTTGTGGCCTACTCCATTCTGCTAGCCAGAAGACTAATATTGTTCAAGTGGAAGGAGGCTTCCCCTCCTGCCTTTACGCACTGGGTTCGGGAGGTTTTGCAATCACTGAGAGTAGAAAAGATCTGTTACACCATGAGAGGATCTACTTCAAAATTTTATTTGACTTGGAGGCCCTTTTTAGACTTTATAGATGGGTTGGATGCTCAGTTACTAACCATAAGGGATCAACATACAATCTGACTTCAGCTGACTGTCCTTCATCCTCTTTTGCTTGCATTAGTGTTCTTGCTGCACTTAACTTAATTTTTATTTTATTTATTTATTTTCTCAATTCTTTATTAGTTATTTTTCTATTCTTTTTCTTTCTTTTTTATTGTTGATGTGTGTAACCCTTGGTAAGTCATATTACTCTTGACTGCCTGCTACCTGGGGGTGGGACGGTTGGGAAGGTGGGAGGGATTTTGTTCAAATCTATGTGACCTGTGATTGCTGCATAAACTGTGTTGTTCATAACTGAAAATGAATAAATAAACCTTGTTTAAAAAATATATAATAGTTTTTTAAATTAATTGTGTAGGCCCTCTTAAGGTTTGGGTTTTTTTTTTTTGTGGTAGTTGCTTTGGAGAGGAGATAGACAAATAGACAAATAGACAAATAGACAAATAGACAAATCCCTTTGAAGCCAGATGTTAAAAATAGTTTTAGTCTTCTTTAGTCTACTTGAAAAATGTAGATGTTGTCTAGCAATAATATTTCAAATTATAAATATGCCCAGATACTTAACAGAATCCTTAACTGGGATATTTCCAATTACACAATCATCACAACCATGCAGAGGTAAGATTTCACATTTGGACATATTCAGTGTTAAACCTGAAGCCTTGGAAAATTGGTCTATCAAGTTAATAGAGTTACATAACTCGTTAGTGAAAAATCATAATGTCATCTGCCAATTGGGACATTTTTAACTCCTTACCAAATATTGAGATTCCTTCAAAATTTCTGTCAGTTAAGCGACAATAATTCGGTGACTAAAATAAATAAGAAGGGGGAGATAGGGCCTGACCCCTTTATTAATTTGAAAGCTTTTAGAGGTATTGAGATTAATTATAACCAAGCTATTAATATCTTTGTAGAACATACTGACAATGATTGACTTCTTCCTGAGTCCCCTGTTAATGTTGTTACACCTGATAGGGCAGGACAAATGACACATGTATCATCCTTAATGGTAGAAAAGATTTGTAACCTAATAAGTTCTCATTAAAAAGCTCTGGCCCACTTTCAACCTGAGCAGAGAATAACTGAAAACACTTGTGTGGGTGTTCAGAGGTAAGATTTTTTATAGAAGATTATATATTGGGAGTGTTTTCACACACTTTTTTTGGGGGGGGGGGCATTTTAGGCCTTTATTTGACAGGACAGCTGAAGACATGAAAGGGGAGAGAGAGGGGGGATGACATGCAGCAATGGGCCGCAGTTGGGAGTTGAACCTGCGGCCGCTGTGTCGAGGAGTAAACTTCTATATATGGGCGCCTGCTCAACCAGGTGAGCTACCCAGGTTCCCCTAACTGGTTGTTTTTACGTTTTTAACGTAAATAAACGTCACTATAACAATAGATTTATCCATATATAAATATGACCATGCAACTATGACACAAGCCAATACAACAACAGAAAACAAGAGTTTTATTGCATGTCATAATTTCACAATGCCCCCTTTCTGTCTGTTTGTATTTCACAATGCCATTTTCACAGTTAAGATTTTCCTTATAATTCATCACAACATCTTTGTCAATCAAGAAAAAAAAGGCAGAGCCAGTTATGTGAAGTTTATTTGTATTGCACCTTTATAGGTCAGACATCCCAAAGTAGTTGGGTCATCTATAGCAGTTCCGTGACCGTGGAGAGGAAAGGTTTGTTTCTCACTGGATTTGTCATCTATGAAGGTTAAAAAAAGAAATTAGCCTGGGTGCCCCTCTCAAAAATGTGGGGAAAATTTTTGGGAGCCCTATATCCAAAATGGCTGACGTCAGCCTAGCTGGAAATTAACTTTTTAATGGTTTTGCCCACAGTACTGCATAATGGTTTCTGAGTCTATTTGGGTCAAGTAATTCATAAATGATAAAGATTTATTGATTTGACCTATTTTTGACCTTCAAATTCAAGATGGCCGCCAATTTTTGGCTCTTTAAATGTCATTTTTTCAAAATCGTCAAAGAGCCTTAATATTAGGCTCAAATGAAAGCTCTGCTCATACTGAGTGCTGTTATGGACAGCAAAATTAAAACATACACATATGTCATCAGATGTCTGGGTTGGAACCAATGAAAGAGAGGAGATTATTAGGGCCTGAGCGTCGACAGCGGCGAAGGCCCTATTGAAACTGAAGGAATTATTATTATTTTCTAAAGGGCTTCACAATAAAAGACAAAAACATTATAGGCTCTTGCCTGTTTGTCTTGTGATTGGCAGAGAGACTTTATGATAAAAAAAAAATTAATGGCATTGTGAAATAAAAACGTCATAAAACTCTTTGCAAAGAGGCAAGCGGAAATAACATTTCATAATCATGAGCTGAGTGTTGAAAATGTATTGGCTGTTTCACAATGTCATGGTTATATGACCTATTTGTCTGTGATTATTCAAGTGAAATTTATTTTATGTCTTTCACTGTATTTATTTAGTCTAATAGTTAACACTGAGTCTATAATTACTGTAGTATGGTTCTCCTACTGTACAGTTTGCTCAAACTCCATATTACACCTTGCAGGTGTTTGAGCTTTAATCTCTCCCAGACTTATACCATTACCTTCTGACTCCAACACAGCATGTGAGGGTTAAAATGAGGACAAACGTTGAAAATTGATTGTGTTATTTCAAAGGTTATATATTACATTAGAGCTTTATCTTAATCATTACTACTGGTTCTTTTCTGTGTGGATTTTGTATGCATGACTCTCTTTCCATCACAGACCTATCACTTATCACAAGACGCCTGTGTTTGGTATCAGCTGCTAAAGCCCTGGCTCACAACAAATACTGAGGATGGGTCAAGTGTAGAGGACAATTTACCTGCAAGAGAATCAGTAGTCAGCTAGTAGTCAGTAGTTTATAGCATAAAGAAATGAGGGTAAACAGAATCACTCTTTATTATATCCTCCTGGGTCACAGCACCAAAGAGGAAGTGTGAATATTAAATATAATTTATTTTCGGCAAAATAACAAGCTCACTCTTGGGAGAAAAATAATGGGCTGTGTTTTTTTTTTGGCAGAATTCAAATGCCACCGATGCATCTTTTTTTTTATATTGACAGAAACTGGTGGTAACTTCTTTACGAGATCATGTAACAAATGGCATAAATGACAAGACTCATACATATTTTAGGACATCATTACATTCGAGATCTTGAGTGGAAATTAGGGTATTTGTTTACTGTCAAACATAGACTTCATATGGTGACTTCTGATATAAATTAGTAAGTATAGTATAAGCTTTTGATACAACTCACTCATAATTAAATAAAATACATAAAACATGATCATAAATTGCTACTTTCTTACACCAAGACAATACATTATTTGTAAATACACATATAAAACCACAAGAGATTTAATCCTAGATATTGGAATGACTGAATGTTGATTTCTTTCCTGCGATTTTCATACAAACCTTATCCCCTACCACCTACAATGAGTGCATTTGAAACATAATCAACTTCCATAATTATTTTTTAGTGTTGCGGCACACACAAAATGCTTGTTATTTTTCACACTGATGCAAGACCCATTATGAGCAGAGAAGCTGTGAAATAGTCTGACGTTGTAGACTTCTTTCACTGGTGCTCTGAACAGTCCTGTACTGTAACTGTGTTGGTTGTATTGTAGTTCTCTAATGACCCTGACTGGCGAGGTCAGTGACTCGAGTCTGTTCGGTGTGTTCTGTGCCGTTGTCCGTTGGAGGAGCTGTCAGCCTTCTGACTTTCTGGGTCGGAGGGTGGGCAGTCGGACTCAAATGACCAATCTGATTGGTGGAGTGCTAACCCGGAAAATGACGATCGGGATGAGTGTGACTAAACCTCTCAAAATCTGACGAAAATCTTTTAAACTGACCTTTGTCGATCTGAAATGAAGACAGATTCAACAACGGCATGGTCTATTTCTCACTTAAAATGTTTTCATAAACACGTTTCGGTGAACTATCTTCGTAAAATATGAGATCGTATTCTGAACGAAGCCACCATTATGCCCGGTTGAAAAATCTGGGAGCAGCCAGACCCACGTGATGTGTTCGTCCAATCAGCTGCCGGTTTTCATTTTTTGGGTGACAATACAGATTAGCGGCGCCTACTGTTATGGAGACGTATTACGTCTCGCGCACGCGCAGAACATACGCTCAAGTCGGCGTCTGAGGTACTTTTTGGACCTCGGGGAGCCGACTGATCAGTCCAACTGCCTTTTCTGCCAACGGTCGGCCGTTGGGTTGGTGTGTCAGTGGCTTAAAGGTCCCACTGGTTCACCCAAACCAACAGAGGAGGTGACCTTTGACCTTTTACCAGTCACTGACCCTTGATTGAGCTCATCTAGCCCATCACTGTTTTCATTCTGGAAACAGAGACTGACAGTTCGACATAAATGATTCTTTCTCCTTAGCTCAGTCTGGATCAAACAGTGTACAGTGTGGTCACTTATGCTGTGTTGTTTAGTGCGCATAATGGACAGTTAAGTTCCTTTAACCTTGATTTCAAATTTGTCTTATTAGTAATCCGCCTCTCAAAAACTATGGAGCTAGAACAGTGACAGTGACCTGTGGTATTGAAAATAAAAATTGGCATTGAAACAACAAATATTGGCACTGAAAATTTTTCAAATGATAAATAAACACACAAACAACACAAACATAAATAAGTTATAATCTCACAATGCTAATATTGTATTTCACTTTGAAATTTGTTTGCATTATGATGACAAAGAGGGTGCAGTTTACGGATAATTTGCATACTGTTGAGAGACCGCACCTTCTTACAGATGTGTTATACCCAGCCGGCATTTCAACGTTTATTTATGGTTGGAACAACGTCATGGTTCATGGTTGAATCACCGTTGAATTATGTTTCTATTTTGAAAGGTGAATCAGTGTTTATACTGCAACGCTGTAACGCTGCAGTATAAACACTGAATCACTGTTGATACCCAATGTTGTTTAAACTAGTAGTATTCAACATGGGTGAATTTACATCGTGGGGCACTCACTAACAGGCATAACGCATTCACTGACATCTCTTTAACCTGGGAAAACATTGTTACTGACAAACTGCCTTAGCTGAACATAACAGTTAACATTATCATGTAAACCAGTCCAGTACAATATTTTTTTTACTGTTTAACTGATAGTGTTAATCGGTCAAAAATATTATTGGTTTATATGTATAAACTTGCCACTTGCCACAAGTATTTCTGTGGTATTTCTGGATTAAAGGCATAACTTTTTCATTTCTCATTTTCTCAATTTCAATAAGTTGTGTATAATTACGGGCACCTTCGACTGGGAGGCAATTTATGGAGAGACTGCTGAAAAGGCTTCAGGAAGTTCTGCAACGTCAGCCTCTGGATTTTGACTATTTACACTTGTACACAGTGTTTTAAACTTACATTGTTTTAAGTCATGAAATGGGACTTGTACCCTTGTGCATAGGCCAGTAGACATCAACCCTCATATGCAATATCATTGCATTTAATTTGTTATGCAATATAGAGTCAAATTCTTACTTGAATATATTTATTTGTTATTCATTGAAACGGTACAGCTTTAACTGTTTTGCTGGAGTCCATGTACTGTAAATGCATGTCATTTCAAAAACTGTTTAGAATTAAAATCAGTACTACATATAAAGTAAAGTGGTATTTATCATTTCATTTATCATTTTATCATATTGTTGTTATTAAAAAATAACAACAAATGGTTTCCTGTGTTATTCTACCATGTTTATGTGTGAAGAATCACATAGTTAAGTGCAGTCTTGTAAAGCTATCCGCCATTGTCCTCGGATGCAGTCAAAGGGTTAATGGCTGCCCTCAGTTCTGCCATAGTCTGCGCAGCCCCAGAGGGCACTGGATGGGTGGTAAAATTACTGGCAGACTACTGTTATGTTATGCCAGTAATTTTGGTCATGGTCCCACTCCAAGAAAAATCTTGTATATCCTGTAATTGACAAGTAATGTTAAAAGACTCTGCAATTGCTTTTAGAATACTTCACAAAACAATTACACTTTTTTAGTTTTTTACATAATTTACATAATTAATATAAAAAAACAAAATTTAAAAAAGGTTTAATTGAACATTTTTAAGCTGCACAGGGTCCTGGAGAAGTCTGGGAAAGTGTCAAGGTTCCTCTGGAGGCATGGTACAAATATACTGTATAGTGGGCACAAAATAAATGCAGACTGGGGATCTAGCAGGCAATCCTCTTAAAGACACATCACGGCACAAGTGCTCCACCCTACAAGATAAATACCAAAACTCAATCAGTGCACTATCACTTTAAACCCCCAAGTGGGCTAGCTGATGTGGTATTAGCTAGCGTTAGTGCTTGTTCAGCTAACCTCTACCAAAACAGCACAGCTTACATTAAAAGATAACACTAAACCAGCCCGCTTCTATGGGAAAAACAGATAAACAGACTTACTTGAGATTTGGAGTTTCCAGGTGAACTTAAGGAAGCCATTGCAGATATGTGGTTATAATGCATCTGTGAGGATGTCTGTGGAGGTGCGGTCTCTCGCCAATATGCAAATTATATGTAAACCGTGCCCTCTTTGGCCCTCCCCTCAAGCCCCTCCTCTCTACACCAAAAGGGTGACAGAAAGTTGAAACTGAAAAGCCGTGACAGCGTAAAAAAAAACATGTTACTGAAAAAAGACAGATATCAAGAAAAAATTGACATTGAAATTGAAAAACCTATCATAATGCAAAAAAATGTCTAATTGAAATAATATAATAGGATTGTGAGATTATAACTTTTAATGTTTCTGTTTTATATTTCAGTTCAACATTTTTCAGTGCCAATATTTGTTGTTTCAATGCCAATTTTTATTTTCAATACCACAGGTCACTGTTCTAGCTCCATAAAAAATAAAAACGACTTTTAACTTGATTGATTTACCCCTTGCAGTTTCATTTACAAATTTTTTTTTTTTAAATCTTAATCCAGTTGTCCCCAGAGCCCAACCCTTTTACCTCATGAGCCTTTAAAGGTCCCATGGCATGAAAATTTCACTTTATGAGGTTTTGTTTTTGCCACTTGGGGGTAGCAGAAACTCTTTTTCGCCAAAGGCAAAAACCACCTTAAGCGAACCATTACAACTTTTTTGCGCAACTGATGAAGTATTATAAAATTTTGCTGCTTCCATACAGCTGTGCAGCATTAAAATGCTGATAAAATGATGGGAACATGGATAATGACACTAAAAAGACACCATGCTCCGTAGAGCTGAGGGTGATAAAACTGTGGGTTTGTTGCCAAAAGCGGCTGCCTTTCACATTACACATAGTAATTTTAACCATTGTTAAAATAGAAATATGGATTATAGCGGCTTTTAAAATGAAGCTGTGTCCACTCTGGACTCATCACACGTTGCATTTGTCAATGAATACTAAGCTGTTCCACCACTGTTCTGTTGATCATCTTGAAACCCCATATATCCTTTTTGTAATTATTTATCTTGTGTCTCTCATAATTTTTATGTTGAGTAATGGACAGTGTATAAAATGTGCTACACAGATAAATTTGACTGCGTTGATCACATCTTGGATGAGCTGTTTGGATTAATTACAACAGTAGTGTTAAGTCTCATGGTTCTTTAGGTTTAACACTCCCATGATACTGTCACTTCTGTGATAACTGACATAAACATACGCACATACAATACAGCAGCTGAATACTCAGAGTGATGCTGCTTTGTTAGCTCTGCTCCACTTTTCATCCACAGAGAGATGCATCTGTTCAGTGTGACAAGTTAGGCAGATATGACTCATGTTTTCCATCAACATTTTGGATGGGCTTCAGTGTTGCAGGGGGACATCATTTGTTTTCTCAAAAAAAAATAAAACATGGTATAAAATAAAGTCAGTTTATGAGAAATCCTCTGGTTTGGTCACCTCAGGCAATAATATATACTCACAGTAGCCTTGGAAAAATGTAGAAAATGATTCCTATAACATTCTCAGCTCTTGCTTAATAGGCAATATGTTATTTCTGTACAGTAATTGTCTTACCATGTTGACGAGTCAGTGGTGTTGTGGTGTCCTAATGGAAGAAGAGGAAGAAGAAGAAGAAGGTTTTGTCGTTGGAGCAGAACAGGTTTAATCCCTCAAACGTTTATCCTGTAATTTATCCTTGTTTGTTCTAATGGATTAGACAGTGATGACAGAAAAGCTGTGACCTTTTCGCTGATATGTATACAGTGGCTAAAAGAAATTAATCTCACTTGACTTGAACTCACATTGTTGTGTGTCTTAAAGATCATCGCAAATGCATGTCAAAGCCACACACGTTTGCACATACTGTACCACATTGTGTATTGATTGTTTCAATATTCTGAACATTTCACATCCTTGCCTCGATTGATTCAGGGTGGCTAAAATGCACATATTCAAAGGATTAACTCACAATATTATACACACAGTACAATATTACAATTGCAATTTACAGTACACAAGGATTTAGCATATCAGCAAAGCAGATAACTTGGTGATGCTGACAATTATATCTGAAACAAGACTGTAACCTGTCACCTAGCTATATAGAAAAGCAAACACTATATAACACAATAACACAATATAAAGCATACACTAGGTTTTTGTAAATTTCTATGAATATTTAATCCATGTCATTTACAGATTCTATTAGAATGTTCAGTTGTCTCTGCACAAACAGTCCATTCACTTCCTTTGAGGCAAGAGCAGGACACTATCACCAAGGTTTTAACCATTTATTGCAACAACAATAATACACGTTTTATGCTTTGAAACATATATAAGCATGCTTGACACAGACTGTCTGTGAGCCTTCTGACTGACCCTGAAATACACATTTGATAAATATGAACAGGCATTTCAACAAACGTTCACATACAATGAATGTAAATACAGGAGGAGGCAGAGGAGGTGAAGGCAGTTACATAAAAGTAGGCAGTTTGCAGAAAGATTTAGTGCCACATGTTTTTATAGACCACCTAATCTTAAAGATAAGCAAGCATAATGTGAGTGGATGGTATACATGACTATGAAATGACCATACCATTTGTATTTGAGAGGTCTTAAAATGCATAAAAGAGAGCATTTTATTGCAGCTGTGTTCATTAATGGCTCGACCGAGTATGGGTTTTGCCTTTTACAAATGATTGTGCAAGTACATTTTCAACAAACAAATATAGTTTACTGTACAATCACTCAGGATGATAAGTTGTAAATTGGAAAATAGAAGAGAAGCCATTTTTATTTTATAATACTTTAACTGCCAACAGACATTTACACGATTAACAAGAGCAACACACACCTACATGTCTCTTTCTATCTGTCTGTCTCTTGCTATACAGTATGTTTCTATCTGACTGCCAAGCACATTTTATACAATCTTTTTGAAATGTCAGGGGAAATAAAATGGTAATTTTCCATCACCTTGGTGGAAAGAAATAAATTGGCTTCCTGAATGTCGACAAACACATTTGCATGAAAACTGGGTGAACTGAATAAGAAGTATGAAAGTGGTTGTTTGTTGTTTAACCTGAAGACAAAAACAAAGAAACTCATGCTGCAATTTGCTAATACACTAAACTAAACCAGAGTGGCAGTGGTGGACAGATATTATTTAACAAGTCACTAATGGTTAGCATACATTTCTTTTAATCCAAGAAATGACACGTCTTTGCAACACAGAAGATAATTAAGTGGATTTTTCCAGTTGTAGTCCAACCTTTTTTTTTTATTCAACACATAATTGATATAAAAAGCAAAATCTGCTTTGATGGAATCACATCTATTGTCTGTCTCTCATTCTCTGAGCCTTCCTCCATCGCTGCGTCTACATGTGTGTGACATGGAGTTGTGAATAATTCAATGAAAAAAAAGTTTTTTTTTTAAATCCCACCATTTTTCACTGACTAGAAAAAGAGGATGTCACAGACTGTCAGCAGGAACACATGGAGGAAGCAGAGAAATAAATTCACATTGTCTATTAAGAAGTGGCAGTCAAGGATGATGGTTTTCTATGGCAAGAATGAAAAGTGCCATGTTCCAGCAGTGTCAGACTGAAAAGGAAATAAAGAGAAGGAAAGAGAGCAAGAGATAGCGGAAAAAAGAAATAACACTGGGCTACACTACCATCCACAAAAGGTAAAAAGGCAAAAATGTATGCTGATCCATTTTAAGGGGCTACTATACTCCATCTGAACTGATGAATTTAGAAATTTCCTGAGCCACAGCCATTGATTTCACAGTGGTGGAAATACATAAACAATTTTGCAATTAGTCAAATTATTTACAACTAGTTGACACACAGGACACATGGGGCTTTTGGGGCCCTGGGGCTGTTGCCTGCTTGCTTTGCTCTGTTTGCCCACTTAGCCTGGTTGGTAGTCTAGCCTTGTATCGACCTATCCTCAAAAAGTAGGTGGTGGTGGAGGACTGGTGACGTGTTGATTTCAACTAAAATGTTGTCATAAATGCTGCTCATATCAGGCCCTTAGACACAAATAACTTGCTAAAGCTACTTTAGCATCTTGTACTTATTTTAAATTAGCTTGAGAGCAACAGCAATATGTCTAATTAGTCTTCCTTTACCATTTAAATAATGTACAGCCTTTTTAACAGTTTAGAGACAGAAGAAACCACAAGCTAGTCAAAAACTCCACTTTTCTTCAGCTCCCTGGTTGTTGAGTTCCTCTCTCATTTCCCTTTGTGCTTCTTGAACAGGGCGTACAGGACCTTCAAGGTGGCAGTGTCGTTCTGAGAGACAATATCTGCCACACAATCCACAGGGGACATTTAGTGTGTATATTTATAATGGACCATTAGGATATACCGGCAGCGAAAACACAAGGATGCTTTTACCAACGTTAGCTAATGACTATTCTCACAATCCATCCTAACAGGTCATAGACCAGGAGGGCAAAAAAAAAAAACATTAGATGGACATTTAATCAACATGTCCTTGGTGAGACGGGATCCCAACAAAATTGCACTATGTTGTGAGATGCACTAACTGAATAAATGTGACATTAAGATTGACTCCACCACTGGCTAACCTAATTAATGCACACAGTGCGCTCCCGTTTTAGACTCTCAGTGCTGGGAATCCTCATTCCATCAGAGCAATTATGACGGTAATTAAAAAGACACTAAAAATGAATTAAATTAGCCACTTGCTCTTGGCTTAGATTAATTGTGCTGGTTCTTACATTAACAGTTATCATGTTAAGGATTTACTTCACGATTACATGCTGCATGGCTGCCTGGCAATATTGTGGAGAAGTTTTAGTGATCGTGATTCAAGCTCAGAGAGAATACAGAGCATGTATCAATAATGGCTCTGCAGGGAAGTGATCTAGATCCATTTGCTATTGATTGATTTACTCCCCATGGCCAAAAGTGGACACCCATACGTGATTGTTGATCTCAATCTCATTCCAAAACCATGGGCCTTAAAATGTTGCCGTAACAGCCTTCTATAACTCGTCTTCGATTCAGGATGTTTTGGCTGCAGGGATTTGCTCCCATTCAGCCACAAGAGCATTAGTAAGGTCGGTGTTAAAAGTTCATCCTAAAGGTCGTTGGATGGGGTTAAGGTTCAGGGCTCTGTGCAGGTTCTTCCACGATAAACTGGGAAAAAACATTTCTTTATGGACCTGGCGTTGTGCATCGGGGCATGGTCATATTGAAAGATTTAGATTTTTGTTTTAATCGGTCGTTCATATCAAAGTTCATATCGGTCGTTCAATAACTAATTGTGAAGAGGTACTCGTTTAAAATTTTCTCTGAAATAGACCTTTGAGTCCCCAAATTTACGAACGACAGCATGCCATACTCTCAATCAAAGAGAAAGTTTCCATAATGTAATTCTTTCACTGTTATACGATTATTTGGGTGAATGCTCACACTCATAAGTTTATGCCACAAATCATGAACTCCTGATTTTACATTGGGAAATCTGATAACTGACAGTTGCAAGTTGAAACTGACAAACACAAAATTAAGGAGGACTTTTCACAGTGCACAGATACAATCATAATATATTTCTGGAATCATTCTGATAACTGGGTGGCATGCAGTGGCAATGCTCATGAATACAGATAACGTATCTTCACACACACACACACACACACACACACACACACACACACACACACACACACACACACACACACACACACACACACACACACACACACACACACACACACACACACACACACACACACACACACACACACACACACACACACACACAGAGTAGATGTAGCCAGAGCTGTGAGGTTAAATCCCTGTGTCTATCAACAGGCACCAGAGTGACATTGTCCCCTTGAAACCGCCTCCCTCGCTCCTCCTCTCTAAATGAATGATGATGACCCTGGACTGAGCCAATCATCCGCAGTGATACTCATTGAGACACGAGTCACACTCATTTGTATTCCGCAAGCAATTCCATTTTCCCCTCCAAAACACTGTCAAACCCACACTCCACCGAGCAGTGGAGATTAACTCAAACTACTGGGGCGATCCCCCCGTCCTTCACTGATATACAAACTGATTTTGGCGTTTCCCCATCATACAGATAAATGCTTTTGATAGTTTACATCATCTTTGTTAGTTTGACATTGCTGTCTTGGAGCTCTGGTGTTTTTCTGTTACAATCATTTTACTCGCAGGCACTTCTGTTTTTGTTTTTTTCTCCCTCGGTGCGTGGCATTTTAATTTGAGTAAAATCTGTTGTCTGTATACAGTATTGTGTGAGCAGTCTGTGTGTGTAAGTTCCTAACCTTGTGGATCAATGCTGGACACTTGAAGGCCTGCGTCATTAAGGAGGTCCAAGGCCAAGGTCACATTGTGGAGCTAGAGGTAAGAGAGAGAAAAAATGTCAAACACAAAATCCAGGCACCACATTTTCACTGAAATTAGTAATACAAATATATGTAATTCTGTTGTGAAATGTACCCACTAATATATTTTAGTGTACTTATGGTTAAGCATTATTATCTCTATATACAGTATGTGGTGATATTTTATAGTTGCTATAGTTATTTGTATTATAAAGTATAACCAACTATCTATTAGGTAGTGGAAGAAGTATTCAGATCTTTTACTTACGTAAAAGTGTCAATACAACAGTGTAGAAAAAACTCTTTTCATTCAAAAAGTACAAAACTACTTAAAGTACCAAAAGTAAAAGTACTCATAATGCACAATGGCTTATTTTACATTCATGTTATCTTATTGGATTAGAATCATTGATAGATTAATGTAGCCTACATAACACTTTGATGATTTTATGATGTAACATATTGGCTATAAATGGTAAAACATAAAGGGTAACAACTGAATTGTGCCATAAGTCATTGTACAGATATAATAAGCGCATTGCAGTGTGAGAAATATTCTACTATTATGTATTGTGGATCAGGCTGATAAATAATGTGTTTATAACAAGAATGTTTTTTATTAAAAAAAAATGTATTTAGTTTTAAAGGTATCAAATATCATATATAATATGGCGTGTCAGAGTGTCTTTTATATAGTAAGTTATTCATAAACTCTTCATATCTGTGATAAAAGGGTCATAACTGTTTCATAGACTCCTCCTATTGCTTCAAGTAAAGTAAGATCAAAGATATCATTATAAGTGACAGAGCAGTAATTATGCATGTACTTTTATTAATTGTAAAATATTAATTTTATCATATCTAATATTGCAATAGGCATGATTTTTGGATCAGGTTTCAGTATTGTAGCTCATTAGCCACTGTGCTCTTGTGGAAAATTAGATTAGCTGAAATTAGAAATGAAAACTGTTTTATGATCTTACAGTATAGTACTTTTTAATTAGAATAATGTAATCTGTGTATATCTACATTTTCACAAAAATGAAATCAATTTTAGTTTTAATTGAAATTGGAAATTTCTCTTTTGACCGGTTGATTTTTTATAACTATATACAATCACCTGTGAGCATTTAGGCAGTATAATGATGATGATACTAAAAAGTGAACCAGAATGCAATGCCCTTACTACCTTAATGTGTCAGGAATCCATACTGTACCATCTCAGAGTGATTGACAGGTGTCAGGTTGAAGTCATAGAGCGGGATGAAGAAGCCTTCCAGTTGTCCGAGCAGCAGCAGCAGAATCACACCGTCAGCAAACTAGACAGAAAATACACCAGACATTGGAGCCCATCTAATGAAGGTGATATAATCTCAAGGGAAGAGATCAATGTATCTTTTATGTATTCTTACAGGAAAGCCTCTACAGTAAGTGCTCCAAAACTGTGTTCAGCTGGGGTTTTTTTATACCTGTTTGTCCATATCAGCCACCTGCAGACCCATGGTCAACATATTCTGGTTGACAAAGTGTAAGATGGCCTGAAAATGGAAAAAGTTAGACAGTTTGAAATACATGTTGGTCTTATTCAGCTGACACAGAGGGTATTAAACATCCTTCATTCTTCATCAAAACTTGAACCTGGACCGTCAGAAGGATTATAAGCCCTCATTTATTTTCTCCAAAACATTGTACCTTCATTGTTGGATATTATTAAGTCAAAACAAGGAACAGCTAGAAAAGCCGACTTTTGGTCTGAAAGTAATAATTGTACTTTTTTAAAGCAACAATAATCTACATTTTTATAATAACAATGCATCAAAATGTTTTCACATTTTAAATACTAAATGGTGAATCAGACATTCAAATAATAATGAAAAGATTGTCTGATTATAATCATTATTAGCAGCCCTAATTTAAATTAGAGCTGACACATTTAGTTGATTAATCGATTGTTGTATGACGGAAATTAAATGGCAACTATTTTAATAATCAATTAATCATTGAAGACATTCTTTGGGTTTGGGACAGTTGGTCAAAATAAAAGCAATATGATGGCATCCCCTTGGGCTTTAGGAACTTGTAATGGGATTTTCTTACTATGTCATGACAACGTATAGACCAAATGAGTAATTTATTATTCAAAACAATACTCAGCAGATTTATATATATAGGCACTTCCAACCCACTTGAAATTGATAATTGGTTTGAATACTTTGATCCAGTCACAAATACTACAAAATACCATTTAATTCATTGTGTTTATGTAAGGTTCAGTTAAAGGACAATTCCAGCGCAAAATGAACCTAGGGGTTAATAACATATGTGTACTGAGTCGGACGTTCTCTGAGATCTATTTTCATGCTAATCGAATGCGTCTCTAGTTTTAAACAAGCTAACGCAAACCTGTGGTTAGCTGCTAACGCTAGCTTTCGGGGCACTTGGTAAATCACTATTTTATACCACTAACAAGGCTCAAAATAGCACCACACTTCAACGGTAGCATAACATGTAAACCGAAGCACTGAGAACTTTGTAAGCATACAGACAGTTTATTAAAAAGAGATTATAAAGACAGTAGCGTTCATGTTTACATGAGGTTGCCATCTTGGAAAACAGTCTGAGCAGTCGAACGACGAACGCCGTGCAACCAGTAACCAGTAACATAGCTCAAACACAAAGAGACGCATTCGATTAGCATGAAAACAGATCCCAGAGAACATTCGACTCGGTACACACATGACAATGTATAGACCAAATGAGTAATTGATTATTCAAAACAATACTCAGCAGATTTATATATATATATATAGGCACTTCCAACCCACTTGAAATTGATAATTGGTTTGAATACTTTGATCCAGTCACAAATACTACAAAATACCATTTCATTCATTGTGTTTATGTAAGGTTCAGTTAAAGGACCAGCGCAAAATGAACCTAGGGGTTAATAACATATGTGTACCGAGTCGGACGTTCTCTGAGATCTATTTTCATGCTAATCGAATGCGTCTCTAGTTTTAAACAAGCTAACGCAAACCTGTGGTTAGCTGCTAACGCTAGCTTTCGGGGCACTTGGTAAATCACTATTTTACACCACTAACAAGGCTCAAAATAGCACCACACTTCAACTGTAGCATAATGAGGGTCCCTACATGTAAACCGAAGCACTGAGAACTTTGTAAGTATACAGACAGTTTATTAAAAAGAGATTATAAAGAAGGTAGCGTTCATGTTTACATGAGGTTACCATTTTGGAAAACAGTCATGAGCAGTCGAATGACGAACGCTGTGCAACCAGTAACCAGTAACATAGCTCAAACACAAAGAGACGCATTCGATTAGCATGAAAACAGATCCCAGAGAACATTCGACTCGGTACACATATGTTATTAACCCGTAGGTTCATTTTGCGCCGGAATTGTCCTTTAAGGCCACAAACAAATTATCCTTATTTATTTCCTATCTTAACAGCATAACATAGCCTACTCTCTCACTGCCGGTCTGCCTCAGCACTTTTTCTACTCTCCTTGTTATACCTTCTTCACCGTGTTGACCTTGTGATCCTCAAGCTTCAGCAGTTGCTCGATGGGATCTTCCCCTGGGTTACCCAGAGCCAGAAAAGTGTGTTAAAATCATTGTAGGCTGTAATGCCACTTCAATGACATTTAAAATGTCAAATCTGCTCAACCTCCGACAGATTTTTACTCACTTTCAGTCTTGTTGAGAGAGTCTGAGCCTGCATCCCTGTTGAAAAAGACAAGAAAATATGAGGTGTTTTTCTCACATCCACACAATCACACCGGACAGAAATCTGCTCACCTTTCCTCTGTCAGGACCTCCGTCTGTACATCTGATTTGATTCCACCTCTGCTCACCTGCATGAAAGATAACCCAAAGTGAGCAGCACTTCCACAAGGTGTGTTTAAGACAAAGAAATGGTGCTGAAAAAAGTGCTAAAGCTTCAGCTGAAACTCACTTCCAAAACTATAACTTCAACTTTTACATTTGGTGGCAAACCCAGTTCAGGCTGGAAAGATCTCACCATGGCAACCAGCAGATGAATAGTGGCCAGAAGGTCTTTGTTGTGGATGACTGACAGGCGAACAGCAGAGCACAAAACACACACATAGAGACATAAAAAACTGATATGACAGAACTCACACACTTCCAGTATGGCAGCAAAGAATCATCATCATCATCATAAATAAATGAACACCTAACTGAAATGTAATTAATACTGAAAACTTTAAGTTATAATCCTGCTGTTGATATTGTTTATGGTCTGCATTTTTTTCAGCAATAGCCATTTTCTGTATGTATACATATTTACAGTACCTCTCTTTGCAGTAGTTGCAGACGATTCTGCTGCTTCACATTAAAAGCATTCAACTGGTGAAACATGGGGTGGCTTTTATTGTGAAGCAGTCGCAGGAAATGCAATGTTTTTGTCAGAGGTTAGTGCTCACTACGATCATTCAAAACCAAACAAGACATTGATCCTTGTAGTCCTTTTCATCCTTTCAGTCCTATATGATTAATGAAGGAAAAGTTCAGATGAGTGACTGCAAACACTTGAATTTCACAGTTAGGTGTTCAGTTATTTATATACAATTTGAATTCTTTTTGAAGTCTTCACTTGCTTCCCTAACCCAGCACCAAAATAATCCACTGACAGGTGATAAAAACAGAACCCCATCATGTTGATCTCCACCAAAATCCCTCACAGTTGGTGTAAGCTAACATGGCACGCTTAAGCTTGTACCAAATCCCGTTGCAATTCCAAGTCAATGCCAGAACAGAACATTTGTTCTCTTGTTGTTTTGTTGTTGAAGCCCAGCCAGCTGCATGACTCACGTTTGACGTTCCACTTGATCTGGCTGCTGTCCTGCAGGCCCAGTCTCTTGTCCAACTCCTCCAGGATCACTCCCAGCTTGCGGATCTGAGCAGGGCTGGTTAGTGCCATAGCCTCCACAGACATGTGCACACCAGCCAATCTGGCTGTGGAAATCAGGAAATTAGTATTAGTATTATTATTATTATTATTATTATTATTATTAGTAGTAGTAGTAGTAGTAGTAGTAGTATTATTATACTTTTCTGGGAAAGGACTGTGTTTTGGATATTATAAATGACATGCTTTTAGGTAAACAACAAGGGGAAACATTTGTTAGTTTTCATCTTCAAATTTAGATTATGATTAAATGGAAGTAGGGCAATGATAAATGACAGCACAATTGCACAAATGTGCATTAACTCACACAGCAGGTGATGAAGCACCAGGCCATCGAACAGATCCTCCTCCAGACTCTGAACCACTATGTGATCTGGTTTCAAAGTGCTATTGATCCAACAAACCAGTGCCTAACCAAACACAATTAATCACACAGTCAGATCAACAAAAACGTTCATCTTCTTGCATACATTTTTCGGTTTCAAATGTGCCAAATGAAAAACAGCATGAAACCTTGTTTTTCTTTATTCTCTTTATCGATTTTCAGAGATGATACAATCTTGAAGTAGATGGAAATGATGACAAATACAAAATACTCCCCCCTAAAATAACTGATATTTTATTTGTTTGTTTTATTCTCCAACTTTATTAGACATGTTATGGTTAATTGAGTTGTTTTTTTCATTTACTGCTGCCTGCATGACACACTTGTGCTGCCATATTTTCCAATCAAAACCTTGTTTTAAAGTCAGATCCAGACTCTGCTCTGTCTCCCATCACCTCTGATAATTATGTTCATTAAAATTTCACCGATCCTTTCACCTCTCTCTCTGCATCAGATATTATTCATGCACTTTGCTCCTCACATATACATGCAGGCTCTGTAATGTATTTCCTGTGTAGTATTCATCTCCAGCCCACTCAGGACACACTCCCTGTGCAGCAGGATGGGTTTTGATGTTACAGTAATAAGTATAAATGTTTAATATAAGACAGAGATTCAGACAGCTATATATGTAGATAACAGGAATTAATTTCTTACCTCCTTTAGCTTTTCAAATTTGGGGTCTTTTAAAGACGCCGGCTGAATAAGCTTCTGCTTCTCTCCTGTGTGAATATATAAACAAACTGCATTGGTGGAATAGTTTCTTATTTTACAGTCTTTAACATGCTACAATTCTGTGATTGACAGCTCTTTTATCATTTCTAGAAAGCTGAATATTTTATTTATCAAAAGGCAAACCCCTGTGTTTTCTCCTTAACTACAATATACGCAGAAGTCCTTATTGTTTTTTGATGTATTTCTCATGCTGTTTCAGGCAGCCAATGGTTTTCATTGAAACCATACGGTATGAAAAGCAATGAGCAGAGTCCTGAAACTTGCATGGGTTGTGTAATAAATCACACTAAACATTTAGTCTGCATTAATCAATCTAATATTATTCTCACTTTGCCATACCCTCCTCCAAAGCGCGCTGAAGGAGGGTCTGGCGACTCCACATTGCATTTGGGGATGGGAGGAAAACGTGCTCTGGTTTAATGGCATTTCTTTAAACCAATCAGAATTGTCATGGGCGATGCTAAACTCCACACAGAGCCGCTGCAAAAATAGTCGTGCGAGAGAAAAGTCAGATTGGACAGATAGTCTCAATTTACCCGGCAGAGATCTGATGAGCAGTTAACCATAGTCCTCATAAATCCACCGAATTTAAAATTCCAACACAAAGAACGCGGAAGGAAACAAAAAATACATGCATCTGGTGGAATTTCCTGTAGCACTGGAGCAATCCCGGAAGTGGAAGGCAAAGGATATAGACTAATCTAATATTATATTGACTAAACGTATAGAGGCTTCTATTTCAGCATATTGTTTTGGTTTAGTGGTAAACAACTTTACTATTTTCATCCACTATCAATGCTCTCAATAGAGATGCAGTCAGCTGTTTTCAGATGAAAAAAAAAAGCTGTGATAAATCCAAGAAAAGGACATATGGTAAGGTAGTGACTAGCTGGTGAACATAGTGAAACATTTAGCAGCTAAAGAGACAGATATTTTATTGAGGTGGTGGAAACAAGACCATAGTTCAAAAGAAGGTGAATATTGGACTCACATTCCCCAGAAACAAAACTCTAAATAAATGATAATTTTGCTCCGTGTCTGCTGAATGTGTAAATAGGTAAATGTTGGCTTACAGGTTCACCACAGCAACTGATAAAGTAACTTGACATTTGAAGAAGAAATGGTCTAAAATGCAAAAGAGTGATTTGCAAAATGATTAAGTGTGATGTAAAGGTTGTGTAAATCAAAGGAAATACCGTAACCTAAAACATGCAAAACTACTGGAATTGTCCTTTCAAGGATACAGTAGGTCCAGAAGCTAATTTAAGACTTCAGCAGTCTGAATAATACAAAATTAAGTGGGCAATTCCAAAAGTACAGTATGTACAATATGAAATTCTCCTATTTCTGCTAGTATAGACACAACAACCAATGTACATATGTAGGTGTGAATACTGCATTAAGATAGACTTATGTCAACCTAAATGTACTATACAAATCATGAGTGACTGAGACTGAAAATCTTTACTAAATGAACACATACCCTGAAAAGATTCAACGTCCACAGGGTCATCCTCTTTGTGATACTCAAATACAGCAGCCTCCATCGCTTCTCCTCAGCAAAACCTGCAGAGAAGAAGAGCTTGAATATAAACCACAGTAGAATAAAGAAATACTTTGTTTTTGGCAGAAAGTATCTCTCTCTCAAGTGGCTCAGCAAGTGTCCTCATGTTGTACCTCCAAATTCCTGCTTTTCAGGTTCAAAGAGAACAGTCTTGTACTTAGCTCAACTACACTGCATTTCCATTGTTGGATTTTGGAAGTGTTTTTTTATGACTGAAGGTTCTAAAAACACAAGCGCAAGTCAAAAACTTGTAAAACTGGAAAAAGGAAGATGTTTAGTTTCCTCACTTCCTTTTCTCTTTTTCAGTAGCCTGCTCAACAGATCTGTAGATCCCCCACAAATTTTCAGGGCTGCACCTCTCCCTCTGAACATCTTTTAATCATACGGTCTGAGACAAAAAACAGCAAAGTAACACACTACGACAAAACAGACGTGACCTGGAGCGTGTCAAACTGTTGTTTCCTGGATCTGGAGAGTGAAACTTTTCTTTTCCTGCAGGAAAAGAAAAGTGTTATTGTATAGTGTGTTATTATGTGTGTGGCTTCCTTTTCCTGAGGTTGACAGTTACTTTCAAACAAGGTCATAAACAAAAAGTCTTTTAGACTAAAGCTTACCTTCGGCACTCTTGAGAGTGACTCGACAGAATGACTTCAGTTGAATTGAGTTCCGCAACTGTCAACCCCACCAACTGTCAAAACAGGGATATAAGAAATGGAGGGTTGTACGTAGCCTACTTTACCTGAATACAGCCTCTTGTGAAGTCTATCAGCGTACCAGGTCTGACGGCACTAAATCTTAAAAGAAAATAACATGTCACAGGGTCGAAGGGGAAGTTAATCACAAATGAGAGGATGTGGCAGAGAAGCTACTTCCTCTTTTTGATACTGGCTTTGTGTCACAAACGGCATTTAAGACTTTAATAGTAGCATATGCGTTGAGAGAAAAAGAAAACAGGGCTCTCTTCTTGGGTAGCAAATGTATTGTTGGGAAAACCACACTTCAGGAGGGCAAAGATAAACGTGTCACTCAGAGGCCCGAACCACTCAGACTCGACTCACACATCTCCATCTGTGAACCGATCAATTTGCTGTCGTCTGGTCTCCAGCCTTCTCCATTCTTCAACAAACAAAAAGAAGGAAAGAGAAGAGAGACAACGCGACAAAAAGCTCTGCATGCGCACTAGCCTTGTTGAAGAAAAGAAAAAGGACCACACATCAGCCAGACGAAGGGGCAATTTGGGGGATGTGGAAGGTTACCATAGCAACAAAGCAATGAGATAAGAATATAAAGGTCTAAAATAAACCCATAATTCCTTTAGCTAAACCCCAAATTGCAGGAATTGGCTGTTCCAAAGTCAATCTCGTTCAAAAGCCGAAGCAAATTTAACCCATCACACAAATAAGAGACAAAATGAAATTCTCATTCAGTTGGATTTCAGGCATTTATTTCTTGATAGGCAAGATTTAAAAAAAAAAAAATACACAAGGATGAGACATCCAGCGCAAGCGCGATTTAGATTGACTCATCCATTTTCTCAATAATTCATCACCGGCTCTAAAATGCTTGAGTAGTCGTGCACTGTGCATCTTAGCAGGGGGCCCATGCCCCGCTTCGGGAGAGCAGTGTGAGGTCCAGGCCTCCTCGGAGACTCGTCTGAAAGGCCAGTCAATACAAAGATACTATGACAGGGGTTCTCCCGGGACGGAGCATGCACTTAAGGCAATAGCATTGGCTTGAGATGTGGTGTGCTGTGTTCATAGTTCAGAGTCAATGAGTACTGTACCATTCACAGTTCATTTCTGTCAAGTAAAAGCAATTATGGTATATATATAGCCTAGCTGAAGTAAGCTAATGCATTTCAGATATTACCAGTAAAGGAATAGTATAAAAAGAATAGTTTCTTATTTACTTTCTTGTCATGAGTTGAGTGAGAATTAGATCAATACCACTTACAGATATATACACCCATTAAATAGGAAGATACAGTATAGCCAGTCGCAGGTTAGCTTAGCTTAGCATAAAGATGAACGTAAGGGGAAACAGCTCTGCCCTACAAAGGCACAATGCAGCAAAACAACTTTGTGCTAAATAGTAAACTAACTGTACTAACTATCACAAGACACAGCCAACGAGACAGCTACAAAAAAGAGCGCTATATCATCTGAAATCCAGCTGGTCAGATAGCCACAAGCCAGCTAGCCTTAGTTAAAGGCAACTCAAGACACTGTTATTTAAACAAGCTTTTAGTTGACTGGGTTTAATTTATCTTTGACTTTTTAAATGTTTTAATTTTATTCAATGTATTTTAATGTGAGTGTACCTTGTAAAGCACTTTGTGATTTTTATCTATGAAACTTTACTTACTTAAAACAAAATGTACTTATTGTTTTTTCCCTAGCTAGTTATCTGTTAATTAATCTTGGTATTTTAGTTTGTTTTCCACATTATTAAATGAAGCAGCAGCTAAATCCAGTCACAATGTAGCAAAAAGCTAGCTAATCTTGCTAACAGTACTATCTTAGCAGTATAACTGCTTCAGCTTTTGACTCTAGTTGATGTCATGCAATTAGATGTGGTTATTAAACTACATTAAATGCACATAATCAAATGTATTTAATAGTTATTTCTAGAAGCTACAGACAGTAAATAATTATAATTAGGTTTTCCAAACGAAAAGAAAGAAGAAAGCTGAAATTATACATTTTGTTGATTTCTTCTTGCATTTTGTGAAGATTATCCAAAGGCAAAATGTCTGCTACAGTATCTACATTTTTATACATTAGATATAGATTACATGGCAATTATGTTTTGGGCATAAAATAAAGGCACCACAACTTTTCTATGGTGCGCAGTTTGTTGTCCAACCTGAAACTTTAAAATGTTTTTCTGTAGCTTGTTGTGTTTACAGTTTGTGTTACATGAGCTTTAGAGGTGTTGGTACGCATATTTTGTTATTTACGATCAGGGCCAGACAAGCAATTTCCCCTGTTTGCAGTCTTTATGCTAAGCTAAGCTAACCAGCTGCTGGTTTTAATGTTAGCTTAATATTTAGCATATAAACCATGAGCGTGGTATCAATATTCTCGTCGAACTCTTGGCAAGAAAGCAAATATGTGTATTTCCCAAAACTATTCTTTTAATATTTACACATTCATTTTAGATACTTTATAATATACAACAGCATTTCAACTTTCTTAAATATTCTGGAGAGTAACCAGGTTAACGCAAATGTTTTCCAGTTTTAACATTCGTTTTCCTGTCATGGCTATTGTGTGTATTCAAAAGCAGGCTAAAGGTTAAAGGGTTTCCTGGGTTGCATTTAACATTCGAGGAAGGAATAAATAAGTACTGACATTTGGAGGAAATTAAATACTGACATTAAGAGCCTTTTTCAGGCTACTCTCCATGGGGCTTTTTAAGTCCCACATAATAATGATTTTTAAGTCCCAGTTGGTCTCCTCCAGTGTCCAGACTGTAATGCATAATATCTGTGCAGGCACAGGGCAGCAATCAAAAGTATATAGGGGGGAGAAACTGGAAAAGTTCAATCAGAGTTTTTGTAGTTGGTGAACAGGTTGTAGAGGACTCTGAGGGTGGACTTGAGGTTCAGGTTGACAACATCTGGAAAACAAAAATGGAGACAGCAAAGATCATTAGAGTTTGCCAAACTTGTGTTGAGGAGTTTCAGAAAGAAAAATTAGACCTTTGACATGCACAAAAATAAAAATTGGATCCAAAAAATAAATGGGCTGTGCTACCATAAAACCATATTTACAATGCAAAGTAGCTTCCATAATTTCTGTTGGACTACTTTCCCTAAAAGGTTATTTGTAATTTCGGAAAACAAAATGGGGCTAAAAATAGCTCATCATAGATCATATGATGTATTACTTCTTCTCAGGAGAGATTCAAAGGCACAAAAATACTTCCTGTTCTCTTCATCAGTAACATGACATAGGCTACTACACAAGGGCTTATTTGCTTACTGTAATTTCTCATCACAACTAGGTCTTGGGTAAGTGATTCAAGCTAGACACCATTTTGTTACAGCAGTGCCATATTGCATCACCATTTAAACTAGGACGCCTTAAGCTCCTTATCATCTGCATTTCCCTGTTAGCTTGGGTGACACTGTTGATATCATTAACAGCTACCGTCAATTATAATGAACCTGCAGATGTGCACAAACGCACAAACCTTAAACTGTCTGCTCCTAGGAACACAAACTGCACTTGGAAGATAATAACAGTATGAAGATAACAGCTATATATACCATCAGCATGGGCCTGTGGTCAATGACTTTGTATTTCAGTGTAATGAGTCCTTACAATTAAATGTGTAAAAAATAAAAGATGTAATAATCAGGTTTAGAAAGACTCCTAATCCTGTATACTAACCACCAACAAAGGTGCTGGTATCGAGTTAGTGGATAGCCTTGGTTTTAGGCATTGTTCTTGATAACTAACTGTGGTTTAAATCCCATGCTGCTTCCACATGAAAAAGGTCCAACAGCACCTTTTGTTGTTGAGGAAAATGTGCTTATTTAATGTCTCCTCTGTGATAGTGACTTTGGCGGGCTCGGTAGCCTCATCAAAGTGGCTAGTAGGATTTCTGGGAGGAGTCAAGCCCAGCTTACAGACCTATATAACAAGCAGGTGCTTAGGAAGGCTACTTCCCTTCTGGAGTGCTACTTCACCCTTCAGACAGAGTTGAATTTTATTTAAATCAAAAAACTCAAATCTAATGCATTCTTCTTTCAAGATCATATTCTGTGGATTAATATGAGTAAGTAGCTGATATTAATTTGAATGCTTCAGTGGAGTAAGGTACTGATTACAGTTTAAGTACGTTATCAGTCAACTGTATTAGATCACAGTCTGAAAGCTATTTCTGTAATAGCATTTCTAATGGGGTTAATGAAATGCAAGTCTCTGTGATAAAATGGGAAAATACTTAATTGTGAACTAATAATCATTATAATAGCAACAACTATGTGAAAACAGTAAGTCATATTTTAAGTATAAGTTGTTAAATTCTCCTAAAAAAAAAGAACAGGCTGGTTTATTCAAACGTGTAGCTCAGTGCATGAACCCAGCACCAGCCGTCCAGTATGAGAGTTTAAGGGTTAGGTAAGGTCTCCATCTACTGGACAAACTTTAATATGACTGCTACTGTAGGACATCAACCATTAAACTTCCTTTTTAAATGGCATCCTGTCAGCAAAAGAGACTCATAATCTCAGTCAGCCTCCATTAAATCTCCCCCTGGAAAAGGGTCTTTTATCTGATCTTGTAATAATGTAATCTATAAAATACCTTCTGGTCTGGCTTTGGGTTTCTTCAGGCCTCCATCCTGCATCAGCTCAAAGGCAAACGCCACATTGTGGACCTGAGGGGACACAACATGGAAACTCAATGTAATGATAAACTGCAAAAAAATCGTCCTATTCGACCGACAGATTTCACTTTTTGAGGGCATAATCACCTTCTGTTCAAAGCTCTCAGGGGTGAGGAAGAAGTTGTACAGAGGGACAAAGTAGTCTTCTAGCAGCCCCATCAGCAATATCAGGTACACGCCATCAGCAAACTGGACACACACACACACACACACACATAATAGACTGCATGAAAATTTACAGCACATACAATAATAAAACTAAAAGTAAATCAGATTGTATTATATGGTTCAAAAGTAATGCATGCAAATAGAGGGAATATGAGAGGATGAAAATATGTTACATAACACAAACTCATGATCATTTTAATATTTGACTCTATTCTCTAGTCTCTAGATACTGTAAATTATCAAATCTCTTACCTGAGATTCCAGCTCAGTAACTTCCAGGTTCAGCTTGTTCAGGTGTTTGTTCACGAAGGTGATGAGAGACTGGTAACGGGATCAAAAAACTTATTAAATCATAAATACAGTACAGTTTAAAAAAATACCAACTAATTTGAAATCATTATACTATCCATTATCTTTCAAAGAAAAGGTTTTTAATACCGTTTTCACCACGTTGAGCTTGTCAGGTGCGTGATCCAACAAAGTGTCAAACGCATCCCTCTCTGTTGTAAAAAAGAAATAATTCAAAGGTTATGAATACATAATAAAGAAAAAGTTTGGCATTTTTGGAAATGTCAATGGTATACCACTCATATCTGTCCAATAATTAACCGACAACGGTGAGTTATTTTAAGCCGAGAGAGGAGGGGCTGTAAATCGGGAAGAGAGGACAGTGAGTTTGCAGTGTGTTTAGTGATTGTTGCCGTTATTCTAAGCCAATAAAGTGTGTTCAGTCGGGTGGTGAGGACAGGAAGGTAGTGTTATTTTTAACGGTTCTCACCTTAATTCTGAGCCGAGGAAGTGTGTCTGTCTGTTGAGTGGAGAGGACAGCGAGGTTGTTGTGTTTTTAGCGGTTCCTACCGTAATTGTAACCCGAAAAAGTGTGCCTGTCAGTTGGGTACAGAGCTCCGCATGACCACACACTTTTATGACTGTAAATATAGCCAGCATCTAACGTTAGCTACTCCACTGTGCTGTGAAGTATGTCTGACTACGTGAGACAGGAGGAGGGGGCGGGGGAAGACGACTCTATCCAGTATTTTGAATTTTTACTGCAGTAACTATTTTAAAAACTAGCTGTCAGTATTACATATTGCACCTTTAATGACTGGAAACAGGGGGAAACAGCTAGCCTGGCAAGTTGTGGTTTTACAGCTGTGGTTGCGAGGTAGCAGAGAGGAAGTCACTGCTCCCAGCCAACAAATAGTCTGACATAATAGTCCCAAGTAAAACCAAACATTGTTGCTTTTAGACTTTAGTTTTTATTTGAATTAAACAAACAAGATATAACATGTTAATTTGTGAACTTTAAAGGTGCTAGAAGATAGATTGTGTTACCTTCAGGTGGAGCTAGACTAGCTGTAACATATTTAACAAACAAATATGAGAGTGGTATCAATCTTCTCATCTAATTCTCAGCAAGAAAGTGAACAACGCATTTCCCAAAATGTTGAACTTTTCCTTGAAGCAGATGAATAAAGAAAGAATAAAAGTAAACAGACATTTCCATAATTGCTACTGTAACATTTGTGGCTTAGACTCACCAAACCTTCCCATCATCATTCTGAAAAAGAAAAAAAAAATGTAAACAATTTAGTTATACTTTATACTACAATTAACATTATTAATACCTTACATTACAACATTGATATAAAAAAAAGGTGGATACAATTATTAAGTATCAGCTCTTACTCTGTGGTGCTCGTCAGCTCCTTGGTCACAAGAGCCGTCTGCAGGATGCCCTCTCGTTTCTGCTCAAACAAAATCAAAATGCTTCAGTTACTTCATGAGAGAATAACTGCAATTGTTAATGCACATTATGAAAATGACATGTGCAGACATGACATTGAAAAACACTAAAAGATGACGGAAGGATTTAGCCATAAACGGACACTATAATATGTCACTATGATCCGTGTTAGCCTCATAATATTATTGTTTTGAATGGGTCTTGGTTATCTTCATGGTTTTAGACAGCTCTTGAGTTGTTTTAAGGTTACATTTAGGCAATTTCTGAGATGACATGATTGTATTAAAAAATGTATTTGTAACTTGTAGACATGTTTTTGTAGCCTGACAAGCCAGACCCACATCAAGATGTTGGGTCTGGGAACTCACTATTGACAGGGCTCAATCCGAGGGGCGGGATAAACGGTTGTCATTCAAATTCCCTCTGCACGCAATAGGATAGCGCTACAACCAGGCAGAGCAACGAAGAAGGTAGCGAAGCTAGTTGATAGATTAAACTTTTGCTGTATCCTGTCGGCAAAACTCCGAACACATCTGTCTTTTTTAAGAATGATTTCTGTGCCGTTCTTTCTTCTTTTCTCAAAGAAAAGCTCAACTCCGCAAGTCTTCCAGAAGACCGCTGTTCCCAGCAGCAGCCATAAGCCCGCCCACAGACTCTATACACGATGTGATTGGCCTGACCAGAGTTTCGTTTTTCCAGCTCGCAAGCCAACGGAGAGTGCCTAGACCCCCCTGGCTGCAAAATAAATGTGCTGCCATTAGGGTGCGTCTAGATTTCTAGGCTAATGTTTTTGTTAAATGTTGAGGTATATTTTGAATTATGTCTTATGTTATTGCTGCCTATCTTGAAAAAGAGATTCTTAATCTCAGGGAGGGTTAAATAAAAGCTTAATAAATGAATATTTATATATTCGTAATCATCCCTCCATTATTGCACATAATGATAGTGAATGCCCGTTGTGTGAGCTTGATGAGCCACTTTACCTTGATGACGACCACCTGCACAGAAACATGCTCAGGCAGTCTGATGGGGGCCTGGAAATGCATCGCGAGAGCCACCAGCAGGTAGACAATAGCCACCAGGTTCTTTGAATGAATAGCTGTAACAGTAAATCATAAAAAAGGACTGTCAGCTCTTTGCACACTGCAAGCAAACATACCGATGCAAGCAATTTTCTAAAGACGAAAGGTAAAGTCTGTGCTTCTTTTTCAAGAGACAAAACTAAAAATGAAAAAGCTGCAAATGAGCAGTTAATGAAGCATGAATTAATCCAACTCTTTGGACTGCAGTGGGAAATCATGATGTTTTTAGAGCTCCTCACAACTCTGTACAGGGTTAAATTCTTGCTATTTGTAATGCAAATTAAGAGATTATGTGTTAAAGAGGAGTTCCACCAATTTTGCACGAGGTTCAGTTTGCCAGTCACCAGGATGCAGCCTGTAAAAACAGATGTATCATGTTTTCTGTGGCTATGGAGGAGCTCTCCAATGTGTGACAAAATAAAATAAACCCAATGGTGTCATAGTGATGTCATCAGGGTTATCTTGGCGAATTGCATTATGTGAAATGTAGGCTGCAATATTTTTTTTTAATCCATCCTTTTTTAAATCGGCTCTTGTGTGTTCCCCAACTTCATGGAAGTGCACAAACTTAATCGCTGGAGTATCAGTTTACTTAGCAAATCACTGAAGTCGTCGTAAAACTCACAGTCCACACTCCACTCAATGGTCCAGCCGTGAGGCCTCAGCAGTTCGTTGACGGCCTCCAAAACTGTCTGAAGCTTCTGCTTTTGGCCGATCTCTGACTGGGTCACCTCGGCCACGTTCAGCTTCCTGCCTGACAACTCTTCTGTCAACAACAGGAGAGATGAGATATCAGCTCAAACACACAGGGAAAGACTTTCCACAATCATGAATAATTGTTTACAGAATCATGCAGCAGTATTGTCTTGTACTGATATATATTGTTTACAGAATCATGCAGCAGTATTGTCTTGTACTGATATATATATATATATATATATATACACACACACTGCATATACTGTAGCAAGCAAGCAATGTCTAAATTAAGAGGAATTAGGAACTCACGTACAGATTTAAAAAAAGGTAGGTTTATAAAAAACCAGCAATACTGAAAAAGGATATCTAAAAAAGGGCACTGACGCAGTTAAAGACGAAGTGTGATAAAGGAGTGTGAAAACTAAAAAGGGCTTTAACAGAAATGAAGAAATCACACATCACTTAACAAAATGTTTCCTGCTGTGTGTTTTAGTTGCCGTTTACGACACCACAGAGGACAAGTGGGAGCCAGGAAGAAACCAGTCAGTGTGGAGATTAAAAAATGAGGAGTTGAATTTTCCCTTTAATAACACAAAAAACTCAGAATTTAAGAATCTACATACAATTAAAACATGTTGTATGTAAGAAATGCAATAGATAATTGGAGCACAAGAAATATGGACATAAATGAACACAGAGTGATGCTACCTATACAGTACAGGCATATGTGTGACATATAGCAACTAAAAACTGCTAATGTTATTGTATGAATTTAGTTTTTATCACTGCTACTGTTGCAATGATATTATTCATTTGGCAGATACTTGTTTCCAAAGTAGATGATTTTGTCCAACCTACAGAGTAACAAGAGATAGTGTCATCACCAAATGCTTATTTTTTGGGAAATTGGCTTGGGATTAAATGTTAGCATGCAGAAGGTGAAATCTGAAAATGTTTTCAGCCTGCTGTAACAACACTGAATCTTTACCAGACACAGCAGCACCCCAGTGAATACACACACTGGACACTGACCACGGGACAAAACAATGTGCCAATATCAGTATTTTGAAATGTTATTGAATGAGGTGGATGTTTAGTATGAACCTGCTACAGCTTTTAAATGACAAAGAATAAAGATCAATGGTAGGAGGCAGACATTTCTGTTTTTACTGCAGACAGTGTGCTTCAAAATGAAAGAAATGTTATGGAATTGTGTTTACAAGTAGTCATTGTCAAAGCAAGTTTTAATGCTAATTCCAAGATAATACTTTTAGGCAATATATTCGCTGATGCCAATTTACTACTGCTGAATTAAGTTTGGTCTACTGCACAGCTGGTACAGAGGTGCATAAAGAAATCATGCAAAATAAGGCACTGAATTACTGCTCACTGTCAGCACTGAGTTTATTGCAAATGCAAAGTTTTGGTCATAGAATTTGTCAAAAATCAAACTCACAATAGTAAACAAAAACATATTTATACTAGAGGCCACAGGCTGCGAATAAAATGATACATTGCTGTGAATTTACTCCTTTTCCGACTAGTGCAGTCTGTTGCTCTAATAAAAAATAATGTTGTTTTTTCATATTAAAGTCAGTCCGAAACTTTGCATTTCCAATAAACATAGTGCTGACAGAGTGCAGGAATTAAACACTTTCTACTAATACTGCCAATTTTCATACTGGTACGTGGCACGTTTAAGGCCTACAGAAGCTATATGGATAAAGATGTTGTGATGCTTTCTTCCTCACCAAATAACTTCTGGAGCACTTGTCCATCATAACAGTCTTCCTCCAGGTCTTTGACTATGATCCTGTCTTCCTCCAACTCACTGTTGATCCAGTCAATCAGGACCTGCACACAAATCCCAATGCAATAAAACCTACAGTCAAACTCTACGTCAAAAAAGTCAAACTCAGTCAAACTTCATCTGTGTACTGTTTTCTTCGTGTTTTCATTGCTCTGATTGTGCTGAAGAGATATGATGCTTGTGCACAAAAAAATTATCCCAGACTACCTTCAAAAGATCTTTAAATTTAAGATTTTCCCGCGATGTTGGGTCCAACATGATCCTCTCAGCGTTTTCCTCTGGTGAAGATAATGCAAGAGAAACTCAGCATAGGTTATTGTGACACTCAACTATCCAGTTTCATTTCCTACATATTTGTCTCCCCTTTTGGATACATACATACATACTTTTTGTCTCACATAAATACAACTCTACAGACACACACGTATACAATGTTCCTATCACCCCCACATCAACAGTGATTCACATGGTGACTAAGGGCAAAGGCGTCTCCCCTCCACCCACTTTCATTTCCTGCTTTTCCACTGTCAAAGTCCCCATTACTCATATATATAATCCTCTGTGACCTGAGTAACCTATGGCACTGAGATGCAAAAGTCTTAAGAAGTTGATCATATTTGAAATGCAATTGCAGCATCAACAACAGTGCAACCAGTTCAGGCAATAATAGTGTTTTAACATTAAAGATGTAATTTAAATAAAAAATGAGATGTTCTTCACATGTGCATATGTGTGTTTGTGTGTGTATATACCCATCAGTGTGTCCTCTGGATGGATGTCTGTCCCTATAGGAAGCATGGGAGCATTGATGGCATTCTTCCCCTCCTCATGGAGATCACTCACTTGTAAAACAACAAGACACACACAAAAAACAAGAAAAACTAATTCAATAAAAACAAATCAACAGAAAAAGACTTGATTGTTTTTCAATCTCCAAGTATGGAGACAGAAAGTGAGATAAGCAGGCAAAGACTGTGGAACAGAAATAAAAAGACAACAGAGAAAGCTTGTCAGAGTCACTGGTAACAGTATTGGTGCACAATCACCACAAATCCCCCTTGTAAGGAAAAGTGTGGTGTACATTTGTGGCAACTGGTCCTCCTCTACAGCCACTACTTCAGTCACTCCACCACCGCTTTTCTCTATTTAGTATCAGTAACAGTCAGAGCCTCACAAAATTACATTACATTACATTACATTACAAGGTTTCTACAAATGGGTTGACACTTACCAGAATCTTAAAGGGGAACTCCACCAGTTTCACACGTAAAAGTCTGTTTACATGTCTTGGTGAGTACTGCTACATACAGTATTTGAAAGAAAGTTGTATAAAGCCTTTTGTGGCTCCAGAGGCAGCTGTGTGTAGTCTGATAAAGTCCTCAACTGACATCACTTGAGTCAGTGTCGGTTGGGGCTTCAGACTACAAGTTTAATAAAATACGGTTGATGTGCGTGGCAGGGTTAGCTCAATTGGTAGAGCAGGTGCACATATATGGAGGTGTATACCTCGACACAGAAGGTCCAGGGTTTGAGTCCGACCTGAGACGATTACCTGCATGTCATCCCCCTCTCTCTCCCCTTTCATATACATCTGTTCTTTCCATTAAAGGCTGAAATGCCTCAAAAAAATCTTTAAAAAAAACAACAAAAAAGGAAATTCTGCAAACGTTTTCAAGCTGTGAGTTTCAGAAACAGTTTGGAAGAAATGTTTATCCAGGGATTTGTACATAGACAGTGAAGGAAAAGGACACAGCGATGCCATAGACTTCGACGGAGACCAGTGAAGTCAATTAGAAGCACTTTTCCGGTGATGGCTGAGCAGTCTCAAACTGAGCTTGACGACGTAGATGTGACGTGAGCAACGTGTCTGAAAGTTGTAAGTCTTCTGGCAGATGTAAAGTTATTCGCTGTTAAAGTGACACCAAAATGAATGGCAGTCAATGGGATGCTAGCTGAAAGTGATGGCTTGATAGCCTGAGAATCTCCCCATAGGAGGTACGCTTTCCGGATGCTCGCTTACCCCCTTGGATTTGTACTGCTGCCTGAGCTTTCACACGTCTGTTACTTCCTTATTTTTTCTCCACCCATGTGGGGCTCTTTCCATCACAGATTGCGTTAAGTCCATTAACGTCTTATTTTAAAAAAAATTTTAAAAAAAAAATGTATCTTGGAACTGTTTTATATGCTTTTATATTTCAAAATATGGTTATTTTAATTACTTCGTATATTTATTTATTGATCCCCAGTTGGAAAATTACAATAGGATTAGAATGGGAAAGTCTTTAAGGTTGATTTAAGGTGACAATACGCAGAAAAAGTAACAAACACTTTGAGTGAAAAATCAATTTCCACTGATATGCTTTCACTTCTGACTGGAGAGACACTCCGGGGATTTAAAGGCTTTCTTCCTCTAATGGCCACATTGCTTTTATCATTGTGCATTTCAATTTGTACAATCTGCAACAGGCTGGGCCCCAATCAATGGTCTCCAATCTGTCATTTCATTGACTTTACTATTTATAAAACCAAGGAGAACCAATGGCTGCACTTTGAGGGTTTTTTTTTTCTTCAAATTAAAAGCATGTAAAAAAACATATATACATATTTTTCTGATTGAAAATATAATGAAAGAAAGTCTAGAACACTTACAGTGTTTTTATGATACAATCTGTACAAAATCTTAACTTCAAAGCTTGTAAAAAGAGAAGATATACACAATTACCCCGGAAGGAGGGGTCCCCACAGATCTGATATCAACTATCGCACTACAGATCAGCAGCTTGCTGCATTTCATCATAATTGTGCTGCTTCCTCCCTCCGTGTCCATGGGACTGCATTACTGCTGCTGGCACTTCACACAGTCAAGTAAAATGTGGGTGAAAAAGGTCAAATTATACAATATAATTAATTTGCTGATGGCAGATTTCTGCAGAATGATTTATGGAAATAAAAATATGGACTCACTGGTCCAGAAATATAACAGCAAAGACGCCAGTCGATTCTATAATGCTATGTAAACATTTTAAAGTGACTACTCACATGATGACCTCTTACAATAACCAACACAACACATTGCTGGGTATTAACCTACAGTTGCACTAAGGTAACAAGTCCTGCTTCCCTATTTCTACTTCCAAGTTCCTCAAAGTCCAAAATGAAAACCAAATTTACCTTGTTTCTTCCTCTTGGTCCCACACAGCAGCCCCGCCATGTCCCCACTATAAACCTCCGGATTCCCTACGATTGCACCGAGCAAAGGTAAATGTAGAAGTGTATGTATATGTGTGTGTGTGTGTGTGTGTATGAATCGTAGTCGGTTTATTTCTGTCACAACCCTCCACCCCACGTCTGCGGTCCAGTTACAGGAGACGCTGAGGGGGGCGTGTTGTATGTATGTGTGTGTGTGTGTGTGTTTGTTGTATGTGTGTGTGTGTGTGTGTGTGTGTGTGTGCGCGCTTGGGACAAGAAGGACCACACTGGACATAAATGTGCAAAAGCAACTCAACACCAGTAAACCTCTGGGCTGTTAGACAGTGGACACAGGACCAACTTCACTGACCTATGACAGGTATAGTGTCGACTCGATATCCATATAAATGCATGCAGCATGGTGTAAAAAGGACGTCTGTACAGGTTTTTGTTGTTGTAACTGACTGCTAAAATTGCTGTCTAGTAATTTCACAGCAATATAAGAGAATAGACTTGTTTCTGTGAATAACTGAGCATGTGAATGGAGCCTTTAATATGTTTTGCTGCAGTGGATAATCAATCAGACAGCGGCTGTATTCCTGTTAACAGAATTACACTAATTCAATACAAATCAAAGCCTGCAGTCAAGAACATTTATCTTATGCAAGCTTCATTGCACAAATGTATGTAAAGAGCTCTTCACTGTATTTTTTACAAACCAATTTGAAAAAAAGGATACAACAGCATCAACATATGGTCTGACTTCTTTTTGCTTTAGCGATAAAAATGTTTTAAGTATAATCAGTCTGCATCATAAGCAGCGGCGTAAAGCAGATTAAAATCGACCTTGTCTTGTTTGGTTCCACTACATGCAAGGGGATGGGGAGGCGGCGGAGGCGGTTCACTGTGGCACAGGGGAAGATATAAATAATGCAGCAGTATAGAGAAAACAGGCCGGACCTTAAATATAGCTCTGGTTATTTACACCAACACAGGCACCAGTGAGTAACAGCAGCCAGGATATGACAGAATCCCTGAGTTTGTTCCAAATGGGGCCTTTAGCAGACATTAACTCTTTAACTTATTACACCTAATATTTACTTATTATTATTATTATTATTATTATATCTTATTTACTTTATGTTGTAATTCTGTTTTCTCCATATTGTACTACTTTTGTAGGTTTTTTTCTTGTCCACATCAAGAGTCAAAAGATAGAGGGAGTTGAACTGCTTAAAACAGCAAGTATGCTTCTTTTTTAGAGTAAGTCTAATATGTTTAAAATATCAGTGAATCTCCTGGATAATGGCTACTAATAATACCATAACTGTTTAGTCAATATAATTTACCAGCGATTTGGATGTTTTTACCATTTGTACAGTATTTGCAAGACAATTCTAAATTGTTAAATCAACAGTATAGTCAAGAGCAAAAAAGCCAGAAAGCAGCAGTAGAGAAAGAAAAAATATCTATCGATTCTAGTAATGTTTGTTTAACTTGTACAATTTTTGGATTAATTACTGCATAATGTACTCAATTCTCCATCTCTTTTTGGTAAAAGTAGACAATGAAATAAGTATGTGAAGTGAATAAAAAAGGTTAAATAGCAACAATAAACAGATGACTTACTATTGTCAGCATCCATAGAGTGTAAATACTCTTCACCCTCAGATAATACAGCGAGGATGTGACCTGGCGTTCATCCTCTCCGTCCTTATAAAGCAATAACATGTTTTTTGTCTTCACTAAACTATCACTTGTACAGCACTGCATGTTGCTGACAAGGGCTGTGGAGCCTTGTCAAAGAGGTGCAGACTTCCTTTCAGTTTATCAGGGATATACAGAAAGAGCCATGGACATGCAGTTTCTTTGAAAAATACTGTATGTCTGCAATTGCAGAAATCTGGGCTCTGTAAAAAAAATTTCCTTTATGTCTTGTTGAATGGCCTCAAGTAACACTTTCCATCCCATTTCTGACACAACAAGAAGAGGGTTTAAGGGTTTACCGCTGAACTACAATGTGTATTGTTGCTAAGGAGTGTCAACACAAAACCATGAGTATTTTTCTTAAAGGCACAATCCAATTACACTATTAATGAGTATTCAGCAAAAGAGAAACAATTTTTTGTTGTGGTGTTCCTCTTAAAGAATATGAAGTACCACACCCAAATGTAACAGAAACCACAACAACAGAAGCAGCAGCATGCCCGGCCACAAACTGTGCTCCATTACTAAAGACTAAATCTCACATACTTCCATCCTGTTATACTTATTTCTAATTCAAACATCATGGAGATTGACTTTTAAAATAACCTGTCTATTAGCTGAGCTTTAATCCACTAAGAGCACACAGGGGCGCTGCACTCTCACAAGCTGCACTCACTCCACACTGAGACTATGGGGGATTCCCTTCTGTCCAGCCATATGTTGGCAAAATTAAGGTCTGGGGACCACCAAGGGTTTTAGGAGGTATGTTGGAGGTTGCTAAATCAGGGAACAGTTACATTTGTATGTTGTATCATTCATTACATAATAGCACAAAGGGAAAATGCTAAAGAGAGTATTCCTTTACTATACCCTCTCCTATACCTACACTAAAGTCTGCGCCAGAGTACTATGAGAGATTTCCTGACTTTTACAAGGGACAGACCTACGACTCCTTACACAGGATAATTAAGGTTGACACATCCGAATTTGGGCAAAAAAAGAAGACGTTTGGAGGATTCTTTATAATAGGACAACCTAGACGACCTGTGTTGGCATATTCACTCTTTAAATTCAGACTTCTAAGGAATAATATAGAGAAGCTACAGACATTTTGGGAAATGATGTTCTCCAGAGCCGGATAAAAAAAGATGTGCGTGATAGATCCAGGACGGGGTTAGCCTAGCTTAGCTCAAAGACTGGAAGCAGAGGGAAACTGCTAGCTTATCTAACAAGAGATACAAAAATTCACATTGATATATCAAGACTGATATGTTGAATGGAGGGCTGAAACTAATGATTATTTTAATTTTCATTATTATGTAAACTGACAAATTATTTTCTCGATTCATTTCGTCTGCAAAACCAGAAAGACGATGTAAAGAAAATCCCATCACAATTTCCTCGAACCCTACGTGACATCTGAAAAGAAAGCTTGTTTAGTCTCACTAACTGTCCAAAAATCCAAATATATTAAATGAACTACAATAGTGATAAATCAAAGCAGCAAATCTGAGAAGCTGAAACCAGAAAATATTTTGCACTTTTACTTGACTAAAACAATGCTTTTTTGCACCATCGATTGCACAACTTACCATTTAAAATTCAGTTCAATTGATGTTGATTGGTTTGAAATACTGATATAGCCTCATTTCTAAACAATCAATTAAGCGGCTCTCTCTCTGTGAATAAATATATCATGCTCCAATTTGTAGAACAACTTCACAACTCTGCTGTATCTTTCATGGTCAACAGTTTCGGGACTTCATTTTGAGAAATACTGGTATAAGTTAATTCTGTACCAAGTTATATTAACCAACAGCACATCTATATCACTGTTGGAGCTTTAAGCACAAATTTCAGCAGCAAGACAAACACTCTCATTTACTCATTAAACCAGGAATCCACCTCCCAGTTATCATCTAATTAACTGACTGGGCTGAGCTGTGTGCTGGTTTCTCTGTTTAACCCCTTGAAGCAGCTTTAAAGGTCCCATGACATGGTGCTCTTTGGATGCTTTTATACAGACCTTAGTGGTCCCCTAATACTGTATCTGAAGTCTCTTTCCCGAAATTCAGCCTCGGTGCAGAATTACAGCCACTAGAGCCAGTCCCACAATGAGCTTTCCTTAGGATGTGCCATTTCTGTGTCTGTAGCTTTAAATACTATTGAGGAGGAGAGGGGGGGGGGGGGGGGCTTGACCAACTGCCACTTTGCTCGTTTGAAAGCCATGATGTCTCTCTCTCATGGGTGGGCCAAATTCTCTGGGCGGGCAAAGTAGAGAAAGGGGAGGTAACCTTGCTCCTTATGACCTCATAAGGAGCAGATTCCAGATTGGCCCATCTGAGCTTTCATTTTCTCAAAGGCAGAGTAGGATACCCAGGGCTCGGTTTACACCTATCGCCATATCTAGCCTCTGGGGGACCATAGGCAGGCTGGGGGAACTCATATTAATGTTAAAAAACTCATAAAGTGAAATTTTCATGCCATGGGACCTTTAAGGTTAGAAGAATCACCTTATTCCACTCTGGCGGGACAGTATTAATCAGGGCTACAACTCACGATTATTTTCATTTTCAATTTGTTTTTCTGTTCATCACTGAGTCTATTAACAGTCTGAAATCCAAATATATTTAATTTAGAATGATATGAAACCTTAAAGCAACAAGTACACACATTTGAGAAGTTGATCAGAGTTTCTTTTGGCATTTTTTCTCAATAAATTGTCCAATGATGAATAGATTCTCAAAATCAGTCAATCAGCTAATAGAATAATTAACTAATTGTTTTAGCTCTAATGTATATCATGTATCATCTTGTTGCATCACTTCACTGAAGCTTTATGATGGTGTCTTGTGCATCATTTTTTATACACATTTCTTCCCCAATTGGTTTTACCAATTTTTGGCTTCAAAATGTTAACAGTTTGATTAAAATTCAAACTGTTAAATCTTCATTTAAAGATGAGTGGAAGCCCACTGGTTTTTAGATGAGCTGTATGGAATTTTAAAGGAGCTCCTAAACAATTAACATGTCTCTGTCCTCCTGCTGGTGGACCTCCTTTAATGGAAATTACAAACACATGGCAGTGAGCGTGCACACACACACACACACACACACACA